>NC_133618.1:8009842-8264842 GCF_048593235.1 Sminthopsis crassicaudata | reverse complement strand
AACCAAACTCCAATTACATCAATAACCAATCATTGCAGAGGACTTTATAAAATATTCTACCCATCTCCCGAAGGGAAAACTCTGGAGATTAAGAATGCAGATGGCCAGGGAGAGAGTTTGTTTCATTGAATTATACATGTTTATGACAGGATATTTCTTTCCTTTTGAAATGGGGGACATAAGGGAGAAGGGAGCATAGAGTGATTTTTGTTGATTAACAATAATTTAAAGATATCTGTTTGAATTGTCTAAGTGTGAGGCTTGAAAGGCTTAGGTTAGAATACTAAAGCCTGATGTGAGGGGTTTGTGGCATACAAAGTGGAGTACTGATTCAAGGGACATTTCCTCTCTCCCATTGAAAACCAAATCCCTAACTTCTACTCTGTGGTTCCTTGTAATCTTAACTAACAATTAGTAAATTCTTACCATTTACTAATACAAAAAACTGTCTTTATCTATCTTTCCTGTAAATAAAACTTCAGCTTTCCTTTCTCCTTAATTCCTTTGTCCACACATTCCACCTTAGCAGCTGACATCCTTACCCTATTTTAAGAAGGATAATAATTTTTGACTTGGGATCAGAAATGCTAGGTAATGGTAAATACATCTTTCTTTCATTCTCCAAAGTTTATAACAGGTTCTGAAACTCTTGTTGAAGTTTCAAAATAAGTTTTGAAACTTAAAAGGAATAAGACATCAAAGTATTTGAAAAGAGAAAAAGAAAAGAGAAAAAAAAAAACATGCAATTCAATTAACCTAACTCATCTAAGACTAATTTTGGTGAATCACAGGATTATGTTGTTAGAGGGACTGAATCTATTTGGACCTAAATCCCGATAGGGAATTTGAACATCATCTATTCTCCAGTTCCAAAGACTTTGATCCCTCTATTAGCATGTTTACCTCATTCCCAGGTTCAATTTCATTGCTTCCATCCTCTCATGGCTTAATGTTGCTTAAACAAAAGACAACCCAATAAAATCTACCTGTCTTTACTTATCTGTATCAAAGGTTTCCTATATTTTCTATTTTCATATGGGATCAAATGGACCTGTTTCCATCATTCTCTCTAATTGCCCTTTACTTTATGAGTATTCTCTTTCAATAAAACTACCTTAACTTGTTATATTGTTTTGAACCCTAGTTTCTTTGTATTGGAATATTAATCATTTAGAACCCCCAGATATTAAGAAAATCTTCTCTGTGTATTCTGTAGCACTAGTAAACCTATTTATCCATTTCTGCACTGACCCTCAACACACCAGGCCATGAGAAGAAGTTGGTATATTTTTGCCTTTCCAGTGACATATCCACATCTTTCTTCTGCTGACATCAAAGATTATGCCTGTCTCTTGATGTTATCTCCAAGCAAGGGACATTTTTTTTTTATTTCCTGTTCCTGAAATAATGAATGCCAAAGAAATTATGTATGTACATAGATGCTACCTATCCTCAACTAGACTTTCCTATTACTAAGAAAAACAAAAAAACAAACAAACAAAAAAATGCTCACAGTTTACACTCATTTCCCAGTGTTCCTTTTCTGGATGTAGCTGATTCTGTCCATCATTGATCAATTGGAATTGAATTAGATCTTCTCTATGTTGAAGATATCCACTTCCATCAGAATACATTCTCATATAGTATCATTGTTGAATTGTATACTGATCTCCTAGTTCTGCTTGTTTCACTCAGCATCAGTTGATGTAAGTATCTCCAACCCTCTCTGTATTCCTCCTGCTGGTCATTTCTTACAGAACAATAATATTCCATAACATTCATATACCATAATTTACCCAACCATTCTCCAATTGATGGACATCCATTCATTTTCCAGTTTCTAGCCACTACAAAAAGGGCTGCTACAAACATTTTGGCACACACAGGTCCCTTTCCCTTTTTTTTGTATTTCCTTGGGATATAAGCCCAGTAGTAGCGCTGCTGGATCAAAGTATATGCACATTTTGATAACTTTTTGGGCATAATTCCAGATTGCTTTCCAGGACGGTTGGATTCTTTCACAACTCCACCAACAATGCATCAGTGTCCCAGTTTTCCCACAGCCCTTCCAACTTTCATCATTATTTGTTCCTGTCATCTTAGCCAATCTGACAGGTGTGTAATGATATCTCAGAGTTGTCTTAATTTGCATTTCTCTGATCAATAGTGATTTGGAACACTCTTTCATATGAGTGGAAATAGTTTTAATTTCATCATCTGAAAATTGTCTGTTCTTATCCTTTGACCATTTATCAATTGGAGAATGGCTTGATTTCTTATAAATTAAAGTCAATTCTCTGTATATTTTAGAGATGAGGCCTTTATCAGAACCTTTAGCTGTAAAAATGTTTTCCCAATTTGCTACTTCCCTTCTAATGTTGTTTGCATTAGTTTTGTTTGTGCAGAAACTTTTTAATTTGGTGTAATCAAAATTTTTTATTTTGTGATCAATAATGGTCTCTAGTTCTCCTTTGGACACAAATTCCTTCCTCCTCCACAAGTCTGAGAGGTAAACTATCCTATGTTCCTCTAATTTATTTATGATTTCATTCTTTATGCCTAAATCTTGGACCCATTTTGATCTTATCTTAGTATGTGGTGTTAAATGTGGGTCTATGCCTAGTTTATTCCATACTAATTTCCAGTTTTCCCAGCAGTTTTTGTCAAATAATGAATTCTTATCCCAAAAGTTGGGATGTTTGGGTTTGTCAAACACTAGATTGCTATTTTTATTCACTATCTTGCCCTATGAACCTAACCTATTCCACTGATCAACTAGTCTATTTTTTAACAAATACCAAATGGTTTTGGTGACTGTTGCTTTATAATATAGTTCTAGATCAGGTACAGCTAGACCACCTTCATTTATTTTTTTTTTCATTACTTCCCTTGAAATTCTCTACCTTTTGTTGTTCCATATGAATTCTGTTGTTATTTTTTTCTAGGTCATTAAAATAGTTTCTTGGGAGTCTGATTGGTATAGCACATAGATTAGTTTAGGGAGAATTATCATTTTGATTATATTCGCTCGGCCTATCCAAGAGCACTGAATGTCTTTCCAATTATTTAAATCTGACTTTATTTTTGTGGCAAGTGTTTCATAATTTTGCTCATATAATTCCTAACAGAGTTTATTTTCAATTATTCTTTCTCTTTCTATGTTTTTATGTCTGCCTCTACTTCTCTGTCCACGTCTCTTTATTTCTCATTTTGATTTGTCTCTATTTCTCTGTTTTTCATTCTCTCACCTACTTATTAAAATAATCAAATGCATGAATAATCACATAAATTTGGTGTACTCTGATATAGATTGCACCTCATCTCTGCCTGCCTTCTCTTTGAAGTACTTTTCTATATCTTTAATAAGTTCACCACAATGAATGTGTATAACATGCATGTGGCTTTGCTAAATTTCTTCCTACACCAGAAAGCTACTAGCAGAGAACTCAGGTAGTTTATTTATTATTCTTAACTTGAATCATGTTATCAACTACTCATCTCCTAGCACAATGCAGTTATTTGATGGAAATTCTTCTTCCTCATTTTTCTTTAGTTTCTCAAAATGTATATGGTACCTCTCTCCCATGAATGTATTTTTACATTGTCTGTTGGGACAAGTCCATGTTCCATGGAATTTGCATAAAAGTAGTCATCAACCAGGAATGTATTCTCCATTGTTGGCTAGTTGGAATTGTCTTTCCTTATTTGGAACAATTGCTAACACATAGCAATGCCAATAATGTGTGACTATTGAAAAAACAAACCTTTTCATTACTCAGTGATCACCTTGAAACAAATAATTTACCAAATATCAATGTCTGTTTTTAAAGTTTTAATCTCTCTCTGTTAGATTACTAGATGCTAACTCAGGTTGTCTAAACAATTCTCTAGCTCAGAATTCACACCTTTAGTTCAAACCTTTAAAAGGAGTTTACACTTTTAGACATGGGAAAAGGAGCTTGTTCATTGGTCAGTAAGGAGTTCCCACAAGCCCCTGGGAGTACCATTCTCTGGGAGGATATAAGGAGCCACCAAAGCTACCTCCCAAGAGATTAAGTTTGGAAGGCAGTCTGAAAGGAAAGAGTTGGGATTGGGGAAGGACAAGACTTCCTGAGAGAACTTCAGGTAAGCTGGAGGAGATTCAGAACCAGGATTCAGGAAGAAGAGGATTGGAGATTCTACCTTTGCTCTGGCTGGAGGTTCCAGAAGCCTCCCAAGAAACCTGCTCCCAGAGAAAAGGATTTACAGAAAAGAAACCTCCTCCCAGAGAGGGATTACAATTAAGAGACGACAGAACATTACATCAATCCTGATTTCTAGCCACATGTGGTCATGTCCTATTATATGTCTGATTTATTTGCAGGTTTTCCCCATATAGCATTGACATTACTGCCTATTCCCCTTTCCCTAAGTTGCCTCTCTTATCTCAAATAGTCTCTCTCCTCATTTCTATCTCTTCGAACATTTATATCCCTTTAATATTTAGCTCTAGCCATTTTGCACATGAGACTTCTCTTGATTCCCTCCCCATCCCAATTGCACAGGCAAGTTATCTTCTCCACCCCAATTAATGACTTTAGTTTAATTTTGTGCAAAAAATTAAAGCCATAAATCATGAAAAGCATCCTTTTAGCTATTTCATACTTCAAAGTCTCATTCACATTCATAAAATCTCATTTGCAGAAATTCCTTTCCTTCAGTTTCAGAGGAAAGTATGTCCATTCTCCAAAAATCTAGAGCAGATGAAGATGAAAGTTCTGATTTCCTATAAGAACTCATATACTTGTTCACTATGCAGTGCTTGACCAGTCACTTACCATATATCTATTTCTCTTTCCTCTATTGTAAAATTGATAGCACCCATCTCCCAGGGTAAAAAAATGATACAATTGTAAAATTCCTAGCAGTGACAAGCATAGAATAGATACTTAATAAACCCTTTTTTTTTCATTTTCCCCTCTCAGTAGAATATAATTTTCTTGGGTACAATTGCTGTTTTTATTTTTTGTTTGTGTATTTCTAGCACTGAGAAGTGTCACTATCTATCACATAGTGTGTGATAATAAATGATTGTTGATTGATTGATTTCAAGCTCAACATGTCTAAAACTGAACTTATCTTCCCTGATAAACTGACTTTCCCATTTCTGTCAAGGACATCATCATCTCTCCAGTTGTCCAGGTTTGACAAATCTCAAAGTCAAACTCAATTGTTCACCTTTCTTCACTCTCCCACCTCTACTCAATCCAGGGTCTCTCTCCAGTTGAAACAGGCTTCTTTTATATTTTTGCCTTCTAAGAAAAGAATATCAGGTCATGAGCCTAGATGTTTTAATTGAATGTTGGCTCAATTGAGTTGTAGATAAGAGATTATATCTACAAGGGACTTTTTAGAGGTAGTGATGTGCAGTGGATAGAGGCCTAGAACAAGAAGCAGGAATGTCAGGATTTTGTCTAGCCTCTGTTGCTGATAAAATGTACATCTTAAGCTAGCTGTTTTTCTGGCCATCAGTTTGCTCATATGTTATTCAAGAGTCTCTGAGCACTCTTTTAGCTTTAATATTGGAAGATTTATATCTACTTTCTCCTCACATATTCCTTACAAGAAATACTGATGTTCACAACAAAGACAAGATTACTGAAAATAAATAATATTCCTACTCAATAATTCAGTTTCTGAGTCCAGAGTTGGAGGCCAGGTCTAATGCTATCACTGTTATCAGTGTTATTTTACCACAGACAAAGGTTATACGCAGCAGAAATAATATCCTAAGAAATGTTTTAGATTATCACCAGACACCTATTGACCAAAAGAAATCAAGATACTTAAAGGGTCTTGGGGTAGGAATGGAGTAAAATGGAAAAACCTTGGATTTGAAGTTTAAAAATCACCTTTAGCATGGTAGCTTTCATAGTTTCTATCTGAATAACCTTGTATAGATTAAATGGTATTGCTTTTCCCATTTGGAAAATGATGAAGTTGTTGGATATCATCTCTATGTTCCCTAAAAGTTTTAAAATGAAGCATCAGGGCATATTGGAAAAGCATTTTTGATTTTTTTTATTTATATATTTTTTTCACAGTATATATGCATGAGTAATTTTTTCATAATATTATCCCTTGTATTCATTTTCCCAAATTTTCCCCTCCCTCCCTCTACTCCCTCCCCTTGATGACAGGCAATCCCATATATTTTACATATGTTACAATATAACCTAGATACAATATATGTGTGTAAATCCCATTTTCTTGTTGCACATTAAGTATTAGATTCCGAAGGTATAAGTAACCTGGGTAGATAGACAGTAGTGCTAACACTTTACATTCACTTCCCAGTGTTCCTTCTCTGGGTATAGTTATTTCTGTCCATCATTAATCAACTGGAAGTGAGTTGGATCTTCTTTATGTTGAAGATATCCACTTGGAAAAGCATTTTTAAAGCCTTAAAGTTTAAAGTATCATATAAATGTTACTGATGATGAAGTGATGAAGATTTCTGGATTTACAGATAATCAACAGGGTAGAGATGATAATAGTAGGAAAATGTCAATCAATGTGGCAGGGTGGCTTCAGATGAATTTCTGTGGATTTTCCATTCATTATGCATTTGATTAACCAAAAGATGATTTGGAGATGGGAGGCAGGCCTCCCTAGGCTCCTTTCATGACTCCTCAACTGGTGACTCTTAAAATTGCCTGAGGAAGCTATAACTTTATCTGCCCAGGGTGAGAAAAGGCAAACAATTGGTGGAGACTAGGAGTAGTTCCCTCTCATCAACTTAAAATTCACGCCAGAGTCCTGAATTTATGCAGCAATGGCCTAGATAAGATTTGGCTAATGTGACCTAGGATGAAGATGTGCTAAAGTTTTTTATTGAAATTTATAAAATTTTATACTTATTATTATAATATTTAACTACTGAAATCACACATGTGAGCAAAGCCCCATGCCCCGGTGAAAGTCAGCATTGTGACCCAAGGCTAGAAAACTAAAACAGATGTTGGTGGTAACTGAATAAGTAGCAGCAATTTCTAGACTCTCAGGCCACAAATGATAATGAAGTTGGACAAGTGATCAGAAGATTACTATAGGAGACATTTTACTGGCTCTGGGAACAGAATTCCATTGCATTGCCATCTAGGATTCAGGTGAAAGGCACCTAGCTGAAGTGCTAGGAAGAGCACTAGTACAATAGAATGTGCAACCACAGTAAAACAGGGATATTTATCACAGTTCAGGAAGGAAGATGTTTGTGATCCCTCACAGGCCAGGGCACAGAATAATAGAGTAGTACCCACAATTCTCCTGAGATTATACCATCTTGGAAAAACTGAAAATTTACAAGTATCCTGAATTAGCTCTGAAAACAACATCTTGAAAAACCTGAAGCTTAGGGTAGTGCCCTTACTATCCCAAGAGCAAAGTCTAAATTTAACATAAAATTAAAAGTCATAAAGTAGATTAAAATGACTAAAAGACCCACAAAAGCATGATTATGAAAAGTTACAATTATAACAGGAAATATCATCGCATATTTAGGAAAGGACAATGTCAAGACAGTTATAGGCAAAGCCCCCCCAAAATGGGTTCAGCCCTGACTTCACTACTCCCCAAAAATGTCTAGGAAAAAACTTTAACAGGAGCTTATAATAATATAAGAGGAATAGAGGGAAAATTAAGAAAATTTGAGTAATTAGAAAAGAATCAATAGTTTGATAAAGGAAGAACAAAAAGGGGGTGAAAGGATCTATAAAAGTTCAATGAAGAAAACAACTCCTTAAAAGGAGAATTGGCCAAATCAAAAAGTAGGTACAAAAGCTCACTGAAGAAAAAATTTTAAAAGGTTAGAATTGGGCAACTTCGCTGGTGATTCTATGAGATATCAAGAAACAATAAAACAAAATCAAAAGAATGAAAAATAGAAGAAAATTTGAAATATCTCATTAGAAACAGAAGTAACTTGAAAACAGATTGAGGAGACATAATTTAACAATGATTGGATTACCTTGAAGCCATGATCAAAAAAGTGAGTTTAGACATCATATTACAAGAATTATCAATGAAAACAGACCTGATACTCTTAAAACTAGAGATTGGAAAAACCCACCAATTACCTCCAGAAAGATATCCCAAAATGAAAATTATCAGGAATAAACAAACAAACAAACAAATAAATAAATGGAATAAAATAGAAACAGAAGATACAGTAGCAAATAGCCATAGTAACCTAGTGGTTGGCAATTCCAAAAAATTGGCTTTTGGGATAAGAACTCACTACTTAACAAAAACTGGAAAAGCAGTATGGCACAAACTAAGAATGGACCAACATCTTATACTATATACCAAGATAATGTCAAAATGGATTCATGACAAAAAGGGGTGATATGATAAATGAATTGAAAGAGCAAGGGTTACCTCTCAGGACCTTGGAGAAGGAAAGAATTTATGATCAAACAAGAGATAGAAGGCTTTTGAAATGTAAAGTAGATAATTTTTCTTATACTCTATTAAAATTTTTGCAGAAGCATATTTACATATAATTATAAGGATTACAAAGAATATGGAAAATTGGAAATACTATTTACAATATGTGTCTGTGATAAAAGCCTCATTTCTCAATATATAGAGGTCTGCATCAACTTTATAAGATTATGAGCCATTTTTCAATTGATAAGTGGCCAAAGGATATGAACAGGCAGTTTTCAGATGAATAAATCAAAATGATATGTAGTTATATGGATAAGTAGTCTAAATCACTTTTGATTAGAGAACTACTCTGAGATATCACCTCATCCTTCTCAATTTAGCTAATATGCCAAAAAAGAAAATGAAAAATATTTGGAAAGGATGCAAGAAAATTGGGACATTAATGATGTATTGGTGAAGTTGTGAAATGATTTAACCATTCTGGAGAGCAACAGGGAACTATGATCAAAAAGCTATACAAATATGCATACCTGTGACCCAACAATATCACTACTAAGAGTAGCAATCTAACACAAAGAGATCATTAAAAGGGGGGAAAGAACATATTTATATGAAAATATTTATATCAGCTCTTATTGTGGACATAAAACTTTGGAAACTGAGGGAATACTCATTGGTGAAAGGCTGAACAAAAACTGATAAATGAATGTAATGAAATAATATTGTGTACCAAGAAATGATGAGGAGGTAGATTTTAGAAAAACCTGGGAAGACTTATATGAATGAATACAAAGTAAAATGAGCAGAACCAGGGAAAACATTGTACAGAATAACAATAACATATGATGATTAGCTATAAATGACTTATTTCTCAGCAATACAATGATCCATAACAAGTACAAAGGATTCATAATGGAAAATTCTAACAATTTCCAGTAAAGAATTGATGAACTCTAGTTGCAGATTGAAATTTACTATTTTCACTTACTTTATCTTTTCATGTTTTTTCCTCTTTTTTGCATATTTCCTCTTTTACAACTGCTAATATGTAATTTTACAAGATTTCACAAAAATATTTAATCAAATTGCTTATCATTTTATGAAGATGAGTGTAGAGAGATGGAAAAAGAAAAATCTGTAGCTCAAATCTTGTAAAAATCAGTGCTAAAAACCATCATTACCTATAATTAGGAAAAACATTTTATTTATGACAAATATTGAAATAGTTTTAAAAAGTAATTACAAATAGGATGTTTTCAGAAAAAGCTGGAAAGACTTTGAATGAATTGATGCAAAGTGAAATGAGCAGAACCAGGATAACATTACTCAGAATAATATCAATATTGTTTGATGATCAATTATGAGTGATTTATCTATCCACAGATATATATTGATCCAAGATATTTCCAAAGGATTAATGATGAAAAATGCTTTCCACTTTAAAAAAATCACTGATGAAGTTGGAATCAGATAGAAGCATATTTTTTCATTTAATTTTTGTGGCTTTTTAAAAAATTTCATGATTGCACATGTAAAATTTATATCAAATTGGCATTTCAGGGAGTGAAGAGAAAAGGTGGGGTAGAGACATAATTTGGGACTCAAAATTTCAAAATGAATACTAGAATTTGTTTCTGTATGTAACAGGAAAAATGAGTATTATTTAAAATATAGACTAAAGTATTCATGATTGCCCTGCAAAAAATTTACTTTGTCTGATATCCTCATTTTACTAAGGAGAATCTCAGGCTTACATAATTATGTAACTTGTTCAAGGGCGTAGAATAGTTTGTAGCGTCAACATTTGAATCCAGATTCCCAGATTCTAAATTTAGTTCTCATTTGATGAACCTAAAAAAATATTCCTCAGTGTCCCATCTCTCCTGGATACTCCTCCAATTTTAGGAAATGTGTGAAAGGTGCCTCATTACAGTTGAAGCATAAAACAGCATTGTACTCTGTTAATGCTCAGGATAAAATCTGTGTTAGAAAGTCTTTGAAGGCCTGGAGATGATATATTTCAGACTCCTTGCTAAACTCACAATAGCCATTGTTGGTAAGGAAGCAATAGAAAAAAATAAGAGCTGAAAGAAACATCAACATCTGTTTGGTCAAATCAAACTTCTAGAATAACTGCAATTATTATTATTATTACTATGTTTTATTATATTATATTATTATTATGTTTTAAGGAGTAATCCTTTATTTGGTTGAATATATCCAAAGAGGGGAACCCTACTTTCTCCAGAAAGCTCATTCTCCTTTTGTTATTCTGATACTGTATGTTTTGTTTTTAATTTTTAAAAAATCCTTAAATTAAGCCTCATTGTGCATGTTTATATATCTTTGAAATCTTCCCCTGCCTTTACAACATTATCCCACTCCCATATGGTCCAGACCTATTGCTTGGATTTCTGAATCCTGGGGCCAAAATAAGTCAATTTGCTTTTCTGTTCAATTTCTGGCACGCTGGCATCCTTTTTAATTTCTCTCAAAATATTTGTGCCTGTCCCTGGAGGTTTGTCATCATTGCAAGATGTTAAATCTAAACTAGATGTCATCTTATTGGGAAACAGAGTGGGAATTGCTTTCTAGAATGGATTGGCTTAAGTGATATCATAGGATCTTAGGCTCATAATTCTAGACCCATATCTAGATATTAGGTCCTACCCTCTTATATTTTACAAAGGAGGAAATAGAAATCTACACAGAGTAAGTGATATGGTTATTGTCATATGGGTAGTAAGTAGCTAAGGCAAGAATCCGTCTTCTTGACTCCAAACTCAATGCTTTATCATTGGTATTAAGTAGAAAAGTCAAAATTACAATACAGATCCTCAACCTGTATTTAGCATTTAAAAAAATCCTCAAATATCTTCTTTATAAAAAGTCTCTGTTATACACTCTCATGAGCACATGTAATATTGAGGGCACATATAAGTCTGATAACAAGGACTTAATGAAGAAATGTATGCCCATCTCCACTGGTAATTCATTCATTTCATTGTTTTCTTCTTCTACCTTAAAAAAGTAGTTTTCCTTGAAAATTAATTTAATAGTTGATAAGAAATCCACATTAATATTGGAAAATTTCTCTCACATCATTCTTATTTGTTCTAATTAAAACAAGATTATTTGATATTTGGAAGTCATTTGCAAAATGTATATCTGAATACAAGGAAAGTATTTAATTACAAGGTAGATAGGGAGACTTGAAGATCTACTGAATTGAAAGGAAGTTTGGATAAAGTCTCACTATCCTCTCCTTATTTCTTGTTCACCTTTGTAATCAATAGTCTGTTCTTGTCCAGAGATCTTTTTTAGGACTGACATTGGTTTGGTCCAGGTAAAACATTGTTGTCTTATAAATACACTTATAATTGAACACAATTAAATTATATGCTAACAGAAAAGAAAAATGAGAATTTTTTAAACTGCAAGAGAATAGGCTTATTCTTCCATTCATTATAGAATTGTCTGCAGATATACTTCTCTAACTCCTGATTGGACTCATGGTCCTTGAAACCAGAAGATTACTAATACTCTTTTTTTTTTTTTTATCATTTTAGCTTTTTATTTACAAGATATATGCATGAGTAAATTTTCAGCCTTGACAATTGCAAAATCTTTTGTTCCAACTTTTCCCCTCTTTCCCTTACCCCTTCCCCCTGATGGCAGGTTGGCCAATACATGTTAAATATGTTAAAGTATAAGTTAAATACAATATATGTATACTTGTCCATACAGTTATTTTGCTGTACGAAAAGAATCAGACTTTGAAATAGTGTACAATTAGCCTGTGAAGGAAATCAGAAATGCAGCAAAAAAAATAGAGGGATTGGGAATTCTATGCAGTGGTTCATAGTCATGTCCCAGAGTTCTTTTGCTGGGTGTAGCTGCTCTATTGGAACTGATTTGGTTCATCTCATTGTTGAAGAGGACCATGTCCATCACAATTGATCATCATATAGTATTGTTGTTGAAGTATATAATGATCTCCTGGTCCTTCTCATTTCATTCAGCATCAGTTCCTGTAAGTCTCTCCAGGCCTTTCTGAAATCATCCTGCTGGTCATTTCTTACAGAACAATAATATTCCATAATATTCATATACCACAATTTATTCAGCCATTCTCCAATTGGTGGGCATCCACTCACTTTCCGGTTTCTGGCTACCACAAAGAAGGCTGCCACAAACATTCTTGCACATGTGGGTCTCTTTCTCTTCTTTAAGATTTCTTTGGAATATAAGCCCAGTGGTTACTAATACTATTAATCAAAGTTCTAGGAGTAACCATAAAGATCTGTACTTACTAGTACTGTTACTTCCTAGCTCTGTCATAGTGATCCCCATTAAAAATCACACATATATATTTACTTTTAGAAAAAACTGTTTGTTAAGAATGTATAACAAGTGTAGCTAGAAACTGGAAGATGAATGGATGTCCATCAATTGGAGAATGGTTGGGTAAATTGTGGTATATGAAGGTTATGGAATATTATTGCTCTGTAAGAAATGAGCAGCAGGAGGAATACAGAGAGGCCTGGAGAGACTTCCATCAACTGATGCTGAATGAAATGAGCAGAACCAGAAGATCATTATACACTTCAACAACAACACTGTATGAGGATGTATTCTGATGGAAATGGAAATCTTAAACATAAAGAAGATCCAACTCACTTCCAGTTGATCAATGATGGACAGAGGTAGCTACACCCAGAGAAGGAACACTGGGAAGTGAATGTAAATTGTTAGCACTAATGTCTGTCTGCCCAGGTTACATGTACCTTCGGAATCTAATGCTTATTGTGCAACAAGAAAATGGTATTTACACATATGTATTGTATCTAGGTTATATTGTAACACATGTAAAATGTATGGGATTACCTGCCATCGTGGGGAGGGAGTGGAGGGAGGGGGAGATAATTTGGAAAAATGAATACAAGGGATAATATTATAAATAAATAAAAAAATATATATATATATAATAAAAATTAAAAAAAAGAATGTATAACAAGAACACTTATTTCCAAAATATCCCTCCAAACTCCTGGTGGGATAATAATAGGTCTATTTCCAAACTTGGAGAGCTCATTGTTATGAATATTTTTCTCACCCTGAGTCTTCTTCCTGAAGTTCACCTAAAAATGTCAATCTCTATAAATATAGTTTTCTAAGGATTCAGGCCTTTGTAGAGAACTCCTGGTCACTTTCTGAGATTTGTCTAATTTTTATTCATTTTCCCCCTTACTTCCTGATATAGGAGATGTGGTCAGTCACTGCTGCTCCTAGGATAAATATTTCCATATCAAATTTGTGTAAGAAAAATTCATTTAAAAATTATTGATTTTTATCATTTTTCAGGGAGGAGGTACTAATCATTAGTAGGTGAGTGAACCTTTCTTAGGAAATAATGCTTTACATGAGGCTGTATAATAAAAGAAAGTCAATGTCTATTCAACATAAAACAACAAAATGCAATGACATGGGTTGGAAGAAAAAGTATTACTATGTGTTAGGTAAAATACTAAGTAATTTACAAATATTAAGTATTTCATTGATTCTCACAACTTTTGAAAGCAGATGCTATTATTATCCTCTTTTTGCATTTAAGAAAATTAATGTAGGCAAAAATTAATTGAGTTTCCCAGAGTTACACAGCCAATTGTCTAAGTTGGGATTTGAACTCTGGTCTTCCCGACTCTGGACCCATTGCTCTATCTACACCAGTTATCTGTATCAATTCAGATGCCCTTACCTGATAGATTACAATTCTATCCAAGGAATATATGACAAGTGGTAATTCAAATTTTGCTTAAAATAGTCCTATGTATCGATACAACCGCCATGCTCTCTTTGTGTCACATATCAATTTCCTTCTTCAATGCTTGTACCCATTGTTTTTACTCTTTTTCTGTGGTCTCTAGAACAAATACAATTTCTTCTTCTTGACTTCCCTAAAAATTCAATGATTCTTTTATAAGATTTCACCTTCATTAGGATTATTTCTCTTGACTTTCAGAATTTTATTCTTGACAGCATATTCTGAAGAAAAAATCATAGAGGATTGATTTAACTCTTCTACTATTTACCAAGACATTTTATCTTTGCATAAGAAGGAATAGAGCAAATATGGATAATAGGAAGTTGATTCTAGGGTTAAACAAGACTGTGATTGAAAGAGTAGGAGTGAGGAGGAAAATGCATTGTCTTTAAGTTAACAAGGCTGGATGAATTAAATTTCAAGTTACCAAAAGAACTGGCAGACATGATTTCAGAATCACAGTTGTTTTAGAATTACTGAAAAAGTAAGGACCCTATAGCTTAAAAGAGAAGATATATTATTTATTTGTTTACAAAAAGATAAAAGGAACTGTTCAAATTTTTCAAACAATAGACTAAGGATTTTGATTTTGGAAATCTTGAAAATTTTTGCAACTATAATTGAGAATGATTTCTAATACTTTGAAAGTAAAGCAGGTTAAAAATAGAACTATTCCAAAAAATTAAATAAAATCATTAACTCTGGGGTGAGTAGGGGTTAATTAAAAATAAAGGAGGAAATCACTAAAAAGAAAGATAGTATAGATTAATAACCAAAATATCTAGATTTTAAAAATGTTACTATATTTCTTCTTTATCCTTTACCCTAGAATTTCTCCCATGATACATCTCAAACTCTCCCTTCTACAGAAAGCTTTCTTAATCTTTCACCTTTAAAATATGAGTGCCTTTTCTTCCTCAATAACAATTTTGTATTTCATATCCTATATATATATTTTTTTCTATTTTTCTCTTTATAGTTATTCTTATTCATTTATGTGTTAATGCAATTTTCCTATTAGATTATAAACTTCCTTATTGGAATATTAAATAAAAACTATTCTCCAGTGCCTAGTTCAATTGCTGGTACATATTAGATACTTAATAAGTGCTTATTGATTGATGATTATGGCTATTAAGTAGGGTTGTAGAGTCTAAAATGTTATTGATCACTTTTGCCACGTCTGGACTAGGTGCTTGTTTCATGCGGTATAGGAGATAGTGGACAGACTGAACTCAGGAGACTTGGTGCAAAGGGAAAAACTCTCTAGCTATTTAAACTTTAATAAGTTTCTTAAATTCTGAACACATGCATTCTCTCTTGGTAAAATGGGCAGGTAAAGCCCTTCCACTACCCTTTTAGTACTTTTAAGTACTTTGCAAATAAAATTATCATTATTACCATCATTTTTCATGTCTAGAATATCGTGATAATAATGCCAGTCTCTTTCCCAAGTGTAACATCATCATCATCATCATCATCATCATCATCATCATCATCATCATCATCCTTATGATTAAGCATTTTCTCTGTCATATTGTAAATACTTAAATAAAACCAGATGAGTTCTATTTATTATAGGAGTAATTATTACAGGAGACAATGAGATCATTACCTGGAGTGTTGCAATAAATTGCTATTGTTTCTCCATAGTACCTAGTCCCTCTCTTTTATATATGAGCAGCAATTTGGGCATGGATCCTATCTGGCCACTAATAATTTTATCTTATTCATTTTTCTCACTTTTGAAATGATGGGATGGCCTTTGGGTTTTACTTGAATGGCTAGGCAAGTTATTTGACCCTGTTTGCCTCAGTGTCCTCATCTATAAACTCATCTATAAAATGAGTTAGGGAAGGAAATGTCAAATCCCTCCCAGCATCTTTGCCACAAAAATACCCAAATGGGGTCCTAGAGAGTAGTGATGCAAGAACAAAATTATTAGATCTGAAATCTATTATCCAATCATCTGTGTTCTGATGAGTGCTGGGAAAGTAGTCATGTGAAAACTCAGATTTGACTATTTCATTTTCCTAAATTAAGGAACTACTGTCCCTCAATCTCACCCCAGAATAATTTTAACTTTCCTTTGTCTTGATATTTGAAGTCTTTCATAGCTTTCTGCAATCTCCCTTTCTAACTTCCATTCATATATTCTATGTTCTTGCAAATTGTCTACTTATGTGACCTTTCATGGGTTTATTCACATCAGACTCAAAATCTTCTTTTTCACCTTTAACAAGAAAATATTCTAGCTTCCATCAAGAATAGATCACATGCCACTTTATATAGGAAGCAAACATCCTTAGTCTTGCGAATTATTGGAGACTCTTATCCCTATAATTGGGAAAAAAAGGTTTATATTTACTTTACATAAGACTAATATTTGCTTATTCTTGCATGTGTTTTTGATTTAATATAGTGCTTCTTAATTTTTTTTTAGCCCAGAGGGTAAGAACTTTTTTCTGTTTCTGAATCTCTACTACTTAATTAATACTTGGGAAATGACTATGAATCATAATCTCTTTATGAATCTCAGTTTCCTCATCCTCATCCACAAATGGGGATTGAGAAATTACACAAGACAAGTGCTACTGTGAAGGTAAGAAAAAGCAAAGAAAAAGAAAAAGGTTTCTCTAGAGAACTTTGGAATAGATTGGGAGACATGGTAAACATTGGCATGAGACCTCCCAATATGATGTTCCCATATCAAAGAAAGTTCTGTTCTCTATAAGCAAATCATATTTGCAGTAACTAAAAAATGTGATATGCAAAAATGTAGAGCCATCTCCAAATACTCATATGGACTATTTATGCCTGGAAGGTAATAGATCCTTCTGAAGACATATTTGTCTGATCAGCTATGGTAGGACACACTCTATTTTGACCAGAACATAATGATGTCAATTCAGTCCCCTTCAAAAACTAAGTAAAATAACCAAGCCCCCTCCCTCAATGGATTGTGGAAAAGTTCAAATGAGATTATGTATTCATGAAGTTTATAAACTCAAAGAAACTTTTTTTTTTTTAAAAGGCAAAATGTTAATTATTGTTTGGCTTCATTTTCCATCACTGACATGGAGGAGTGTTTTTTTTTGGAGTGCGTAAGTATATGCATAATTAATCAGTGGAAAGTAAATTTTGTCTGTGGAGGCAAGGGTGAGTAGAAGAATTTAACTGAAGCTTAGAGATGATGAAAGCAAGTTATGTGAAATAATAATCACGACATGGTTTGACATCAGAATGGAGAGAGCCTTGAATGGCAGCTTGATGAGCTTGATTCTGGTATGACGCTACTGTCTCTCTGTATTTTATAGACATTTATCTTTTTTAATGACTCATTTTCCTTGCTCTTTCTCATTCAACCTAAATGTTTCCTATCAATTTTGAAAGCAATTATTTCCTGAATTGCCCATTAGCTGTGATATTTTCTTTAGGTTGATAGCATTCAACATATTTAAAATTAGTGTACTTCTTTTTATCTTATTTTCTCAAGGGAAAATTATTGAATACTGGGTCTATCTTAGGTATTCATTGAGAGATTCCTGATTGGTTGGACTAGGAGATCTAAAAATACATAATAACACTAGCTATGTCTATGAAAAATAAATTAATGTGCTCTAGAAAGTACTTTTCTCACAAAAACTCAGTGTGATAAATAGTAATGATGGGATTTTGACTGTTGTTCTCAGCCCATCCAAATCCAAACCTACTCCCAGCCCCAAGCATCACAGAAATCATTAATTACAGTCTCATTAGAACAATGAATAGTCCAGCGTATTCATTAACAAAATCACAAAGTTATGATGTTTTGTTTTTTTAAGGGACAGGTCAATTCTCTAAGAGACTCCACAGTTGTGGATCATATCATCTGAAAGAGTTGCAAGGCAGCCTTTGCTGACACAGGTGTTGTAGACTGGGAATGAAATAAATTGGAGGCAGAGGGAAGAGGAGAGAGATCAGACAATGCAATGGCCTCTCAGTCAGGGAAGTCAGAGAACAGCAACTGTCTCTCAGTCTCCTTGTATCAAATGCACACATGAGAAGATCCATTCTGCAGGTCTGGGCTGGGTCTCCAGCAGCTACTGTCACATGGTTCCCATGTATTCCAACAATGGTTATTTCAAAACATAACATAAAAAATTAACCAATAAGAAAGTAACATCAACAGGATGCAGAAAAGAACATTGAACTTCAAACCTCAATATGTCTTTTCATCGACATCGCACCTATATAGCAAGATTCTTTGCTGTCCTTGGGTGAATTTCTACTAACACTTATACCCCTTTCTTTTATACACAATTGCTTGCATAGTTTCACTAAGACTTTAGGACTTCCCCATGTTAATACACTCCTACCCTAATGTCAAATTTAACACACCTTATAAGATAATAAGCACCATATTCTTGTCTTTTATTTTTATTTTTTTTTTGCCAGGCTGCTGACTTCCTTGGGGAGCTTGGCCCACCCACTGAGTGGGAACTTCTCAGTAAAATATCTTTGGTTTGGAGACTGCCTGAGCTTGGATTTTTTCAGAGAGAATCCCACAGCAAATATCTTATACTTCAATAGTAGGCCCAATAGAATGGAAGCTGCTTGGGTGCAGGCCTGTTTTTTGTTAAAAGATTTTGTTGTCTAGAGTTTGTTGATACTGTATTTCCCATAGCTAAGAAAATTAAAGACCAATGGCATGAAATGACTTACTGACTCCAAGGTTATACCTTATTGACTTAGAGGTCTAGCTCTCTTTCTCAAAACAACTCAGGAGATAGTTGCCTTCAACTTTATTCATGTCTGTAGACATTTGATTATGATCTAAACATTTTCAGTTCTTTCATCTTAATTTCATATAGCAATGTGAGTCCCTAGATTATCCTGTTTAAGCTTCATTTAGATACTTTCCTTTTTATCAACGTCCATTTTTTATTGAGGTACCCATCCCTTAATAGGATATCCTGGTATGGTCATCTTTGTCCATAGAGAAGATCAGGTCATTCGGGATTAGATGTCAGAAATGAATGAATAAATAAATAAATGGATGAATGAATGGATGGATAAATAAAAGTATAAAGAAAATTTAGTCCTCAATATCCTTTGCACTGTGAATTTTATGAGAGCTAGGATTGTCCTATATATCCCTGGCACTTGAAATAAAACCTGACACAGAGCAAGCATTTAATAAGTCCATGGTGTCCAATTGACTTTTTATATGTCAAACACTGTGTTAAACTCTGTGTTACAGATATAAAAGCAAAGATAGTTTCTCTCTTCAAGAAACTTATATTCTAATGTACTACAAACAAACAAACATCAACAACAACCAAAAGAAAAAGTAGTAGTATAGTAGTAATAGCAGCAAAAGCCTTTGTAAGGTACTTTAAAATTTGAAAATGTCAGCTTTATTTGATCTCATTAGAAGAAGAAATTCTTAGTTTATGTATAAAGAAACTGTGAATTAGAAAATTGAAATTTAGAAATTAGAGAACTGAAAGTCTGCTTAGGATAATGCAACTCAAAAGTGTAGGAGGCAGAATTTGAACTAAATCCTTTCTCACTCCATGAATTGTGCTAACTCCACTTTGGGAGAATGGTAGCTATGGGAGGCTTTATTTAAATATCTGAGAGTCATATGTATAAAGAGAGTAATGAAATTCATATTAGCTAATTAATTATTTTCTCCATAGATTAAGTAATTTTTTTCCTGAGGCAATTGAGGTTAAGTGACTTGCCAAGGGTCACACAGCTAGAAAGTGTTAAGTGTCTGAGGCAAAATTTGAATTCAGGTCCTCCTGAATTCAGGGCTGGTGTTCTATCCACTATGGCATCTAACTGTCCCTAAGTAATTCTTTAAAACAGAGACATCAAGTTTCAAATATGCTGGAATTTACTTTGGTATGAGTCCCCATTCTGACAGAAATGCACATTATTTGTATAATAACCTATGATGTATCTAGCATTTCTTTGGGAATTAAGGATCTACCAAGATGAAGAAGACATGGTACTTTTCCTGGAAGAGCATGCAATCTAGTTGTGTCATGCAATGTGATAATGCATAGTTTAGTTGTGAAAGTAACAAATATATTGGGTGCAAAGGGTGTGAGAGTCACAGGGCAGCCATTTACAGGCATATCCTTTCCATCTTTCCAAAGCCTTTTTCTGACTAAGCTTTTGTAATTATAGATACAATTAAAAGATTCAAAGAAAATAGCATTGAAAACACACATGGACATATGGTCTTGGAAAACATATTTATATAATATATAGATAGAATGTTCATTTGTTTTTCAGTATTTGAAAATAAAAAGAAATGATTGAAAATGTTTTTAATGCCATAGATGGAAAAGACATTTTTGCTTCAAAGTTTCCAACTCTTTGTAATTAGAATTCCCAAAACAATTAACCCAGACATCTGTAATTTATTTCTTTGTAATCACCACAAAATGATAACATTCTTCCTGCTTATTTTTTCCTTTGAGATGAAAAAGAAAATGTGAATTCTCCCCAATTTGCATAATTTGCTCCATTTGTTCTCTCTTCTACCACCTGAATCTTGGCCACTGTTCTGACAGCAAATTGGATAACCTTGTAAATCAAATACCATCCTCCAGTCATCTCCAGCAAAATGTTTAGTCCCATAAATGGAAGAGTTAGCTGCCAATGCTTTAGGCTATTTAAAACACCCTATTTCGGATATGTGAAATAGCTATTAAAGAGAATGACTTTATGGCTTGGAAGAAGATTATAGGCGATGTTGGCTGAAGGTTACTGGCATTTCCATTCGGCCATATGTCAAGTCAAGGTGCTTTCTGGGATTAGAACTTCTAACGACATGAAGCCTAATTAATGTTTGAGTTCTCTGTCTGGGCTTTGTAGACTCAAGAGAACACCTTCTCTTTTTCATATCATGTATTTATAATGAAGTGCATGAGTAAAATATGTAATTAACACAATGCATGATTGATGAAGGAGACAGGCTAACCATCTGGCAAAAGTCATCAATAACTGGTAGCCAACCTCAGGGTTATCCCGGTGTCCCTCAAAATATCATCAGAGAATAATGCCCACCTTCTAACTTGTTGAGTGGACACCTTAAAGTCACCGTTTGACATGTTAAACATTAGATTCATGAGGGAAGAGAAGATATTCATATATCACAATCTATATCACTGGAGAAAAAATTCTCATTGATCAGATAAAAAGCTCATTGAGAAATTGGAGTTCAATCAGCTAATAAGCATTTATGAAATAACTATGATATGCTCTGCAATGTGATAGTGCTGAGTAAGTTAAAAATGCCAAAGCTTAGCTTATGGCATCTAGGAGCTCCCAATCTAATAGAAAAGTCAACAATAAAAATGTACAAACAAGGCATATAGAAAAAAAAAAATAAAAAGAAAGTACTTTAATTAACATGGTTTGGAAAGGTTTCTTATAAGAGATAGAACTCTTGATGAGTCATGATAAAAACTAGGATCCAACGCTAAGAAGAGGGATTCTAGACAAGGCGGGCAGTATTTAAAAATCCCTGGAGTACAATAATGGAGTATATATATATTATATATATATATATATATATATATATATATATATACATATATACATATATATATATATACATATATATATATGTATATATATATATGTATATATACATATATATATACATATATATATATTTTTTTTTCAAAATCAAAAGGAAACACTGGATAAAATAATACATAGCAAAGAATAATAATTGTAATGTGCTGTTGTCTCCAGAAGCTGTCGATCGCTCTCTGGGAGGAGATCTGCTGTGTCAACTCAAATCTCTTGGACAGATTCTTCTTCCTGTAGAGAGCTGACTTCCCTTCCTGCAGAGAGCAGCCCCAAGTCTAGTCTAGACAAAACTCTCTTTTCCTCCAGAGCTGCCCTCTTTTATCCTCCCAGAGAATGGATGTGGGATAATGCAAGGGCTTCTGGGAAAAATTACTTCAACCAATGAACTTGCTCCTCCTAAGCATGCAAGCTCTTCCCCAGGAATTCAAAGGGGTTGAACTCCTAGTAAAGACCAGAACTAGGAGAATTGTTAAGTTACCAACTTAGCACTGTAAGAACCTAATATCTCATTATCTCATTAGCACCTAGTAAGAACCTAACAAATAATATTTAAGATGAGAAAAGTTGGAGGAGAGAGACCAAGTTGTAAAAGATTTTGAATACTATGCAAAAGATTTTATATTTTGTCCTACAAGTGATAAGGAACTCCTGGAGTTTGTTGATTGGGGGCAGGGAGAGGGTCTTGAATGGTGAGAAATGGGCTTCCCAAATCACTTTGGCAGCTGAATGTAGGATGTATTAAAGAAGAAACTTGAGGCCTCAGGCAGACCTACCAAGTTTCTGCTGGATGAATTGCTGAGGGTCAGCATTACTATAGTGATGGTATCAAAGGGGAAAAGACAGTTTTTGAGATATATTGCAAAGGTGAATTGACAGCTCTTCCCAACCGATTGGATCTATGGAGGAAAAATTGAGAGGAGTCAAGAATGTTGTTATTAGATCATTTTCCATTCAAATCCAATTGTTTCTGACTCTATTCAAGATTTTTATTGGCAAAAATACTGAAGTCGTTTGCCTTTTCTTCTTTAGCTTATTTTTATATAGGAGGAAATTGAGGAAAATAAGGATAAGTGACTTGCCTAAGGTCACATGGATAGTGAGTCACATGATAGTGTCTGAGACCAGATTTAAACTCTTGAAGATAAGGCTTCCTGATTGCAAGCCTACTTTATTTAGTTTCCCTAGTCAAGAATGACACTTGAGCTATAAATATGGGAGACTGAGGGGATAGTGTTGCCTTTGACAATAATAGCAATGTCTAGAAAAGAAGAAGGTTTGTGGGGAAATGTAATGAGTTCTGGTTTTAGACATATTGAGTTTAAATTGTCTCCTAGACATTCATTTTCAAATTTCTGAGAGTTGGAAATATAAGATTGGAAGTCATTAGAGAGGTTAAAGAATAGATTTATTCCTGAATCATCTTCATAGGAATGATAATGAAATCCAGTTGCTAATATCATTCTTTGAGATAGTGTAGAGGGAGAAGAGAAAGCTGATGAACAAGACCTGTGAAACACTTACAGTTAGAAGGTATAACGTGGAAGGGATCCTTCAATCAAAATTGAATATTGGTCTTACAGGTAAAAGGAGAACAAGGAGATAATGGTTTCATAAAAATTGTGGAGAAATTAAGGTATTAAATAGAAATCAGCAATGTCAAAAATTTCAGGGGTCAAGAGATGTGAGAATTGAGAAAAAGGCATTGTATTTGGAAAGAGCAATTTTGATGGAATAATGAGTTCAGAAACAAGATTGTAAGAGTTAAAGAAGAAACTTCAGAGGAAAGAAGGCAGAACCACATATAATAGACAGTTTCATGAGTTTAGCCAAAAAGGGTGGAAGAGATTTAAGAAATACAGGGATAGAATGATAAAAGAAATGACTTTTTAGAATTGCTCAGACATTGTCATGCCTGTAGACAATAAGCAAGAAAACAGACAACTAGGAAAGAATGACGATAAGTGAAGAGTAGATATTGCAAAAGTGGCAATCTCTTAGAAAAGACAGAATGGAATGAGATGCTGAGGGCTAATTTAACTAAGGAATAAGATTAGAATGAAGGAAAAAATAGTGACAAAAGGCTTCTGAGTGATTTAAAGAGGAGAAATGGGTGAATGTTTTCATTTTTACATAAAATATGAGATAAGCTTCTTTGATGATGAAGTGAGGGGAGGGAGACTCATGGGATATTTGAGGAAAAATAAAAGTTTTGGAAAACTTACCATGAAATGTGAGATAATTAATTGATAACAAAGATACGAAGGGATCACTAAACAACAGTGAAGGTCTAATTAAGATTGTGTAATATAAATTGTTATGGACCTAGTCTTCATTCTTATATGATTTTTTTCCCCCTTTATTCAGCATCCTGTATTTAGGAGTGAAGTCCAGATAATATGAGTTGTCTAAGTAGAAGATAATTTGCAATATAATAAGAGGACTGGAAATAAAAAGAAGAGAATTATGGAAAGATAAACTGTTTTACAAATAAGTTAATATGGGGAACAGAGAAAGTTACTAGTATAGGATTGCTGACATGGAAGAAAACTGAAAGACTGAGAAATTAAAAGTCCTGGTGGAGACAGAGGAGGGTTTCATAAGAGAGAGATATAGGTTTAAGTCATATTTATAAATACTTTACATTTATTTACATACTTACAAGTGATGGAAAGTTCGAGGGTATGACTATCTTTATGTGTAGCTGAAGTGGGCTGGAGAAATAGCTTTTGTCAAGGTAAATAGTTTCAGGAATTGTCTGAATGGTTATGATATTTGCGAGAGAATCAATATGTAGAATAATGTCTCCTAGAATTAGGGTAGTATCAGGTACAAGAGAAAAATTGTGAATCTGATTCCTTGAGGAAAGAAAAAACAATGACTTGGATGTTTAGAGATGATAGTCATCAGGATTTTGATATAGGTTGCATGATCCTCAGAGGAAATTAAGTCACTAAGTAATGGAGGCAGGTAAAGAACCTGAGAGTGGCAGTGGGGAGCAGGAAATATTCCTACTCCATGACACTGATCAAAGAGTCAATAGAAGTAAGCAAAAGTAAAACTCTTACTGGAGAAAGCAGCCAGGGAAGCTATGTCATCAGTAAAAAGATAGTTATTCGTGATTGCTAGAGGTTGAGAAAAATGAGAGAGGAAAAAATTCTACATGAAGGCAAGTATGTTATCTATGGAACAGGTTTTCTATAGTCACAATAGAATGGATAGGTGAACTTTGATTGAGAATTTGGGGTAGAAGCATTGAGGGGATGTAAACAAGAAATTGAGTAGTAAATGGCAGGGCTTAGGATTTGGAGTATGAGGCATATGAGTTGAGAATGCCTAGAATATATAGGGTATGATCAGATATAAGTCTATTAATCATTAAGCAGGAAAAAAATTCACCTCTTCCCAGAAAAGTTTTGAGAACATGAAAGAGATAATATCAATACAATATAGAAGGTACTTATTCAGAAAGAAGGGCACCCTTCATTATCCCTCTTCCCTTTAGTGATTGGGCTTTGAACAGTAGAATATGCAGCATGGTATCATGGTGTGAAACTTAAATCTGCACAGCAGGAGAAGAAACATCCATTTCCCCACGAATAATATACTGTCTCTTCTTTCAGAGGATAGGTACATCAGGAGATGGAGGGCTGCTAATTAGAGGGAAGAGATTATCTTTATCAAAGGAAGTGGGAGATCAAGTTGGTGGGAAATCAGACTAGCAGGTAGAGAAGAAATGAGAATTGTCTTGTATTGACTCTACATCCAGGTCTTCTTCTTCCTTTCAAGTTATATGTGCAGAAAGAAAGGAAAAAATATCATATCATTTGGAATTTCACTCATCTTAATATTTAAGATCTATCACAGAATGTGTCATCATGTTGAAAATGTGAACAAGAGTCCTTAAAATCCATATAAATGATAACAAAAATCAAGTAAGAATCCAGTCAGGTGAGAGCATATTGGATTAGTAGATAGGGAAGCTGAATTAGTATTAATTTCATCAGTTAAGTCCTTGTTTTCTAGCCTCAAATTCCTTGAAGTGCTCAGACTGGGTAATCACATATATTTCTTCAAGTTCTCATGGTTAGCATTTTGTGATTCAAAGCATAATCAAAGGTGGAGAGTTGATATTTTTTCTAGTAAATTTATTTTTAATAGATATTACTTTATGTAACATGTTGGGAGAAAAAAATCAGAGCAAAAGGGAAAAACCATGGGAAAGAGGGAAAAAAAAAAACAGATCAAAGAAGTGAACATAGTATATGTTGATTTAAATTAATTAATTAAATTAATTCTCTTTAGTTCTATTAATAAATGCAGATGGAATTTTCTGTGTAAAATCTATTGGAATTACTTTGCATCCTATTTCCACTCATATGAAAGAGTGTTCCAAATAACTATTGATCAGAGAAATGCAAATTAAGACAACTCTGAGATACCACTACACACCTGTCAGATTGGCTAAGATGACAGGAACAAATAATGATGAATGTTGGAGGGGATTGGAAAAACTGGGACACTGATGCATTGTTGGTGGAGTTGTGAAAGAATCCAACCATCCTGGAGAGCAATCTGGAATTATGCCCCAAAAGTTATCAAAATGTGCATACCCTTTGACCCAGTAGTACTACTACTGGGCTTATATCCCAAGGAAATACTAAAGAGGGGAAAGGGACCTGTATGTGCCAAAATGTTTGTGGCAGCCCTTTTTTAGTGGCTAGAAACTGGAAGATGAATGGATGTCCATCAATTGGAGAATGGTTGGGTAAATTATGGCATATGAATGATGTGGAATATTATTGTTCTGTAAGACATGATCAACAGGAGGAATACAGAGAGGCTTGGAGAGACTTACATCACCTGATGCTGAGTGAAACGAGCAGAACTAGGAGATCATTATACACTTCACCAATGATACTGTATGAGGATGTATTCTGATGGAAGTGGATATCTTCAACATAGAGAAGATCTAATTCAATTCCAATTGATCAATGATGGACAGAATCAGTTACACCCAGAAAAGGAACACTGGGAAATGAGTGTAAACTGTGAGCATTTTTTTTTGTTTTTCTCCCCAGATTATTTTTACCTTCCGAATACAATTCTTCCTTTGCAACAACAACAACAAAATTCAGTTCTGCACATATATATTGTACCTAGGATATACTCTAAGGTTTTTAATATGTATGGGAATGCCTGCCATCTAGGTGAGGGGGTGGAGGGAAGGAGGGAAAAATTTTGGAACAGAAGGGAATACAAGGGGTAATGTAAAAAAATTACCTATGCATATGTACTGTCAAAAATGTTATAATTATTAATTAAAAATAAATAAATAAATAAATGAATCTTAAAAAAAGGAATTACTTTGCTGAATTACTGAACCACTGAGAAGAACAAGATTTTCATAGTTGATTATCATTGTTATTGTATACAATTATTCCTTATTCTGCTTGTTTTGCTCATCATCAGTTCATGTAAATATTTCTAAAATCAGCTTGTTCATCATTTGTTATAGAACAATAATATTCCATTATCTTTATATACCACAACTTGTTCAGTCATTTCCCAATTGATGGGCATCGTCTCACTTTCCAATACTTTGCTACTGCAAAAAGAGCTGCTACAAACATTTTTGTACATGTGGCTCCTTTTCCCTCCTTTATGGCTTCCTTGAGATATATATCCATTAATGGCACTAATGGGTCAAAGGGAATGCACAGTTTTATAGCCCTTTGGGCATAGTTCCAAAATGCCTTCCATAACGGCTGGATCATTTCACAGAAAGTTGATATCTTTGGACTCTCATGCTGTGTGTAGTTGGGAGAGTACTAAATGACTGACAGTTATAGAAAGGAAGCAGAGCTCTAATTCATTAATATAAAGAAACTTATTCAAGGAAGTTTAGTTCAATCAAAAGGGAACTCACTCCTCTGAAATCAAAGAACCTGGATACTACTCCCAAATTGAATTTTGGCCTTTGTGTAATGTTGGAAAATTCACTTAAACTCTTACTCTCAGTATTCTCATCTTTAAAACAAGCAGGATTAACTAGATAGATTTCTATAGATCTAGATCTAGAACTATAAATCAACAGTTCTATGAATAAAGTACATGGTTGGTCTCAGATAAGTATTCAGGGAGATAACATTTATTTAGGAGATCTATTTAGCTATTGCTTATTTCGGAACCGTGCTTTATCTTCTCTATTGGCATCTGAACTTCTTGTGGCCCCAGAATTTATCAAAGAACTATTTATGAGACAAATACTTTATACAAGCATTTTAAAAATGATTGAACATATTAAAATGACTTTCTTCTGTCAATATCATCCATGGAATAAACCAGTCACATTTTTACAACTAAATTCTCCTCAATTCCACATAAAGGAGAATCAGCCAGCTGAGTGACACTTATTTCAAGTTCCTTACACTTCTCAATCAACTCCCAGGACTAAGGATAGATTCTCCCCCTCAGAGTGTTGCTTAAGGGAAAGTCATTTACGTCGCAGGCAGAGCACATTAGTGGAAGAAAATATAACCAGAAGTCAATAAGGATATTTCTGCCGTTGTTGCCTGTGGGAGGAATCCTGATTATCAGAACAAACTATGAGCCTTTTGACATCATCTGTTTCTTGACAACATGAAGCCAATATATTTAAATCAAACAGCTTTTTTGATTTTTTCCCCTTTAATGGGAATTTATCCCCATTAATCTCCTTTAATGCTATTTTTTTCCTTGCACCATCATGTCCTCTAACATAGGCAGGTATTGAAGCTGGGAGGTTTTAAACTGAATAATGTTCTGAGCTTGACCTCTATTAAACATTTGCAATTGCCTCCCTGAAGATGAGGTCATTTCAAATGGCTTGGCTGCTTGGAAAATAGCCCTGATATCATGGTGGTCTGGTACATTGATAACTAAATTCAATCTAGTGGATGAAAAATATGAGAATAAAGAATTTGATCCGATGCAGGGTAATGTGTTTGTATGTATGTATGTGTGCGTGTGTGTGCATGTGCATGTGTGTATATATGTGTGTATGCATGTATGTGAGTCTGATTCTGTGTCTGTATTTGTGTGTATGTTTAATAGAATTATGTGAGCCCTAATCAAATTCAATATATTTATTTTATATTTGTAGAAAAAGTTACAGAGAGATTATATGTTTTGCCCGGGGTCACACAGGTAGCAAATGCCAGAATTAAATTTGCACTTAGGTGCAAATTTCTAAATAAAGAGCTGCTTGCAGTGTGCCATATTGCTTAGTTTCATCAACAAGCATCTATTAATGTTGAAGGGTGAGGATACTACAAAAGTGATGGGGGTCCCCAGTCAGGTGTCCCAGGTTTTGTAAAAGAATTCACAATCCCAGTCTGCAAGCAAGGTTTTTGGCAAAAATGGGTTTATTTTGTAGAGAAAATCTTTCAGTCAATGGGATGCTTACTGATTAGAAAGATAGAAAAGTTTTGGATATTGTCTTGCTTTTTTTATTTAGCCTTTTATGGCTTGGGGGTTGTTAGCAATTAGGGCTAATTTCCAAATCACTAAGGGTAGTGATTGTTTCCCTGACCAAAGTGATTCCCAAATCAATTGGAGGTTGGAGTTTCCCTTGGAAACCAGGTAGTTTTCCCAAATCTTGGAGATTCAGGTGGGGGGGGATCATTTTTAGGAATTTACTAGGCCTAGTGCCCCATCTTCTATAAAGATCAGGAGGACACAAAGTCCTATTACATCATTAAGTGCTTCTATGTGCTATCCACCATGGTAAATGCTGGGGATAATTTCAGGCAAAAATCTGCCTTCTAATGAATAAAGACAACACATAAATATGGGGGAAGAGAAAGAAGGAATAGAGAGTTGTGGCAAAATCTGGAATGTCAGAGGCAGAACCAACACAGGAATTATAGATAACTTGTTATGAGGTCCATCTTCAAAATATGTATTCTGAAAGGAACCTATAAGTGAAAGTAAAGACTATAGGACTAGAAGGATATTTCAAGGTGAGAATGCCACAAGTAATGAAGGAAATTCCAGGGTAAAAACCCAGCAGAGATATGGTATCAAATCCTACTTCATATAGATTGAATATTCTCATTCCATCCGTTTTTTCCTTGGGAAAAAAATGAGATATAGAGAGTAAAAATGATAATAGCCCATTGTATAACCATGTAATATTTTTATATATAAATTTTATAGTAAGTGGCAGGTCCAGTATTGAAACCCAGATTCTTTGATTCCATATTCAATATTCTGTCCATATTTCTATTCAACATCTCTTGATAAATTAATTCCTCAGAAAAGATACTTAGGGTCTACTCTTCCACCAGCCTCAACTCTTTCTATCACTGTCTATCATGTTACTGTCATATTAGTCTTCCTTGTCTATAGATTTGATTACATCACTTCTCTGATAAAAAACATTTTTTGAGGAATTTTGCCCTGAACACTCTTCATAATTTGCCTTCTAGCTATTTGTTCAGTTCTATGTCACAATGTTTCCCTACATGTACTTTAATCTCAAGTCTAACTCTACTTCCAGCAATTATGATCATCCTTTTTTTCTAAATCTTCATTGTAAGATTATCTACCACTGAAATTCATCAAAATCTCTGAGAAATGATCATGGTTTCAAATATAGTTGTTATTCTTCAATTTAAAAGTGATAATAAATATCAGATATTGTTTAAAAGGATTTCACTGAAAAGGAAAACAAATGAAGAAAATCATTCACTTGAGACAATGCCTTATTTAATTGTTGGGAAGAAAAGGAAAGATATTTTATATTGTTTGAAAGTTAATATGCAAAAGAGTCATAAAATGATAAAATGATACATTCCTCCTTTAAGCAGCAGAGTGAAGAAAGTGCCTATTCCTTATTTTGAGGGTTAATTAGAAGTGAGGAATTGCAAATGTGTTTTCTATCTAGGCAAAAAACAACCCCTTTCCCCTAAACAACTAAAGTTTTCTAATCTAATACCAGCAATGAAGATGACTCCGTTTTTAAGAGAGATGACAAGGACACATACAAATGACTCAGAGGATGAATTCCCTTTTGTATAATTTACAACTCATATGACCTTAGGTAAGTCACTTATCATTGAGGAAACTTGATTTTCCCTTCTATAAAATTAAGACAGGTGTTGATTTGATGATATCCATTCCAACTCTATATCTATTGCATATAATCTCCAACAGTCATCTGATTTCAATTTCAAAACTTCCAATGATAAGAAATCAAATTTTCTTGGAATGCTTTATTTCCTAATTACATCGTCTCCACTTTCCATATGAAGGTCTGCTTGATTTCAGCTTCAAAGAAGATGATGACTGGAGGTAGAAACAAGATGGTGAAGTGAAGATACAGAGTTGTCTTACTTCTTCCCCAGACTCCTCCAAATACCTTTAAATAATGCCTCCAAACAAACTGTACAGCATCAGAACCTACTAAATGATGGAATAGAACAATCCTAGCAGAAAGTTGTTTGGAAGTTAGTAGGAGGGATTCACTGCATGGGCTCAAAAGCACAATTGAGAAACTGGTTATGCCAGCACAATCCAGGCACCAGAAAACAAGGAAATGACAGCTATCACACTCCTTAGCTTCCCCTGAGGGCAAGGGAAACTTAAGAAGACAGCCTTGACACACTAGAGTGTGAGGATAGCCCCAGACTAGAATTGGGCTTTGGGAAGCACTGAATCAACAACAGTAGCAGCAGTGCTGTAATAAATAGCAGCAGGAACAATCAGCAGTAGGAACCATAAAAAGAACAGCAATTAAATAGGATAGTATTTCCATAATTTCCTTTCAGAAACTTAAATCAACCATCTTTAAATTTAATGTATTCCATACCAACAACCATACTTTGGTTCCTTCACTTTAGTATTCTACCCTTCTACTTAAGGTATTCATGGCAGCCAGTCAATTCACAAGTATTTTATCCATACTTTTATTGCAAAGAATGAAAAAAACCAAAAAAACAAAGAATAGGATAATTAGAATTTCAGCAGTCATTTAGTCTAACCAATATCAAAAGGAATATCATTAAAATGCCATACTTGCTCCTCTGAGATTACTAATTCACTTTGATACATATTTAGTGTTGATAATCCTTAAGTCTGTTTATCCCTCCCTATCTTTTTTCCTGACATCCAGACTCACTTCTTTAAATACATTTTCATTTATCTAAAATCAAAAGTCTACTTGGTATCTTAAATTTTGCCTTTGAAATTTGATATCTTCAATTGATACCTTCATCAGTTATCTTTTAGGAACTTATGCATTTAGAAGTTTAAGGTAAGCATTTGTTTACATGTCAAACCCACTTTCTCCAATAAGAAACATATTCTTTTTTTAATGATAAATACGATTTCATTTTATTCCCATGCCTGAACACAATATAATCCTTGCAGATAATAAGTACTTAATGAAGTATTATTGAATTTTATTTAATTTGAATCCTATCATCTTAGGGTTTCTGAACTTGCTATTCCTCAGAGATCACTCTCAAAAGCTAATTACCAAATCTTTGTAGAAACTGTAACCCATGAGGCAGAGCCACGATGGTGGAGAGGACACATGCTTCTTTCTGGACTTCTCCCTGGACCTTAAACCAAAATCAGCCTCTGAATTAATTTTAGACCAGCAGAATTCAGGAATATTGGGAGTACAGCAAATTAACAGCAGCAGATAATTTTGAAGATCACCAGAAAAGGTTTGTTTCAGTTGGGCATGGAGGGTGGCCAGGCACAGAATGCCAGCACACACTGTTTAGACCCTGGGCAGGGTGTGGTTTCTGCTGGGAAGTGCAGACTCCTGAGCCATGGAGAATCTACAAGGAGGACTCTATCATAGTGTTGGCTATTCTGCCCTGGTTGCAAGCCAGTAGATCAGCAAAGAAGTTATAAAACACACAACAAAAAAACACAAAAGGTAAAAAGTGAACCCCAAAGGACTGGAGTCTCACAGGACCTGGCCACACCCACCCAGCACCTGGAGTGAATCACCATGAACCCAATGCAATTGCTGCTGCTTTGCTGGTACCTGTAAAGGAAGAATGGAAAACTTTCCTTCCCCTAAAAGCAGAGCCCAAGTGTTTTAGAAAAATGAGTAAAAAAGCAAATCAAACTCTAACTATAGATAGTTTCTGTGGTGAAAGAGAAGAATAGATTTCAAACCCTGAGGAGACTAAAAGCAGATTGTCTCCAGATGAAGCCACAAAGAGTGATATAACCTGGTCCCCATAACACAAGGTTCTGTTAGGAGAAATTAAAAAAGATCTCAAAAGAGAGCTATGAGATGAATGGTGAAAGAAAAGGAAAATTCAGTAAGAGGGTTTGGAAAAGGCACATAACTCATTAAAAGATATATTTGATGGAGGAAAAAGAAAACTCCCTGAAAAACAGAATTTGTGAAATGGAAAAAGGAAAAAAAAAACTCCCAAGAAAACAGAATTTGTGAATTGGAAAAGGTAAATAGATCACAGGAAAACAGAATTTGTGAAATGGAAAAATAAAATAACTCCTAAAAAAACAAAATTTGTGAAATGGAAAAAAATAATCAACAAAACAACTCATTAAAAACTCACTTGGACAAATACAAAAAGAAGTAAAAAAATAAATGAAGAAAATAATTCATTAAAAATCAGAATTGAACAAATGGAAATTAATGACACTATGAGACATCAAAAATCAGTCGAGCAAAACCAAAAAAAGAAAGAAAAAAATAGGAAAAAATGTAAAATACCTATTTGGGAAAACTGACCTGGAAAATAGATATAGGAATGACAATCTATGGATTATTGGACTCCCTGGAAAGCATGATGAAAAAAAGAGCCTAGGAAATCATCAAAGAGAATTGCCCTGATGTCATAGAATCAGAAGGTAAAATAACCCTTGAAAAAATTCACCAAACATCTCCTGAAAGAGACCCCAAAATTAAAACTCCAAAGAATATTGTGGCTAAATTCAAGAACTATAAGACCAAAGAAAAAATATTACAAGCAATCAGAAAAAAAATTCAAATTTTGAAGAGCTACAATAAAGATCATGAAGGATCTAACAGCTTCCACCTCAAAGGATCAAAGGGCCTGGAATCTGATATTCTGAAACACAAAGGAACTTGGAATGCAGTCAAGAATAAACTACCTTGCTAAACATAGCATTTTTTTTTCCAGGGAAGAAGATGGGCATTCAATGAAATAGGTGAACTCCATATATTTCTAATGAAAAAACAAAAACAAAAACAAATAAACAAACAAAAACAAGCTAAACAAATTTGACCTCCAAATACAGGACTCAAGATAAGCATAAAAAGGTAAAAAGAACTCTTAAGAACTGTATTTATGTTATGGGGATACAAAGAAAGTGCATTTATAATTTGATTTTACTGATATAATATAAAAAGGAACTAGAGGTGGAAAGAGGATAGTACCAGAAAAAGGGAAAAGTGAAGGTAAAATGAGGGAAATTACATCTCTCAAAAAGGCAAAGGAAACCTACTACATTTGAGAGAAAGAAGGGAGAGTGATGAACATTGAATCTTTCAGCAGATTTGGCTCAAAGAGAAAATATTAGCCATATTTCGTTTACAGAGAAACTGTTCCTACCTTATTGAAAGAGGAAGGGGTAAGGTGAAAAGGGGAGGAGTAGCTAAATAAAAGGGAAACCGAAATAATAAGGGAAAGGTATAAAAAAGAGAAAGGGATTCTAAAGGAGAAGGGGTGCCTGAGACAAGTGCTGCTCATAAATTAAATAATGGGGAGGAGGGAAAGGGGAAAAGGAAAGGGAAAAGTATAATATGGGGATAAGTAATTTTAACTGTACATGTTAATGGGGTGAACTCTCTCATAAAGAGGAAACATAAAATACTGGATTAAAAGCCAGGATCCCATAATATGTTGTTTACAAGAAACACATTTAAAGCAGAATGCTACCTAGAGAGTAAAGGTAAAAGGCTGGAGCACAATATATTATGCTTCAGATGAATTAAAAAAAAAAGAAATAAACAAACAAACAAACAAAAACAGGGATAGCTATCCTGATCTCAGATCAAGCAAAAGCAAAAATTGATCTAATTAACACAGATAAGGAAGAAAACTATATCTTGCTAGAAGGTACCATAGATAACGAAGCAATATCAATAATAAATAAATGTGCAACAAGTGGTGTAGCATGTAAATTCCTAAAGGAGAAGTTAAGAGATCTGTAAGAAGAAATAGACAGCAAAACTATGATAGTGGGAGATCTCAATCTTGCTCTCTCGAACTAGATATATCAAACCACAAAATAAATAAGAAAGAAGTTAAAGAGGTAAATAGAATACTAAAAAAAGTTAAGTATGATATATCTTTGAAGAAAATTGAATGGAGATAGAAAGGAGTACAATTTCTTCTTTTCAGATCATGGAACCTATACAAAAACTGACATAGGACATAAAGACCTCAAAATTAAATGCAGAAAGGCAGGAATAGTAAATGCATCCTTTTTAGACCACAATGCAATAAAAATTAATAAATAGCCAGGGAAAAATAGATCAAAAAGTTATTGGAAACTGAACAATCTTATCCTAAAGAATGAATGGGTAAAATACAAAATCATAGACACAATTAATAATTTCATCTAAAAGAATGACAATAATGAGACAACATACCAAAATTTATGGGATGAAGCCAAAGTGGTAATAAGGGGAAATTTTATATCTTTATATGCTTACATGCATACAATAGGGAAAGAGAAGCTCAATGAATTAGGCTTGCAACTAAAAAAGCTAGAAAAGGAGCAAATTAAAAATCCCCAATCAAATACCTAATTTGAAATTCTAAAAATAAAAGAGAGATTAATAAAATTTAAACAATTTTTTTGAATTAATAAATAAAACCAAGAGTTGGTTTTATGGGAAAAAAAAAGTAAAATATATAAACCTTTAGTTAATTTGATTAGAAAAAGGAAAGAGGAAAATTTAATTGTTAGTCTTAAAAATGATAAGGGAGAACTTTCCATCAATGAAGAAATTAAAACAATAGGAGATATTTTGCCCAACTTTATGCCAGTAAATTTGATAAGCTAAGTGAAATATAGGAATATTAACAAAAATATAGATTGCCCAGATTAACAGATGAGGAAGTAAATTACTTAAATAGTCCTATTTCAGAAGAACAAATAGTAAAAACTATTAATCAGCTCCCTCAGAAAAAATCCCCAGGACCAGATGGGTTTACATGTGAATTCTAATAAATCTTTAAAGAGCATTTAACTCCAATACTATATAAATAATTTGAAAAAAGTAGAAAATTAAGGACTCCTACCAAATTCCTTTTATGAAACAGACATGATACTGATACCTAAGCCAGGTAGGTTGAAAACAGAGAATGAAAAAAGTAGAGCAATCGCCCCATTGAATATTGATGCAAAAATCTTAAGTAAAATATTACTAAAGAGATTATAGAGCATCATCCACAAGATAATATGTAAGGCTGGTTCAATATTAGGAAACTATTAGCATAATTGACTATATCAATAACTAAATTAACAAAAAAAAACATATAATTATCGCAATAGATGCAGAAAAAGCATTTGATAAAACCAAACACCCATTCCTATTAAAAACACAAGAGAGTATAAGGAATAAATGGATTTTTCCTTAAAATAGTAGGTAGCATCTTTTTAAAACCATCAGTAAGCATCATGTGTAATGGGGATAAACTGGAACCATTCACAATAATATAAGGAATGAAACAAGGTTGCCCACTATCATCATTACTATGTATTAGAATTTCTAGCTTTGGCAATGAGATGCAAAAGAGATTGAAGTAATTAGAGTAGGTAAGGAGGAAACCCAATTATCACTATTTGCAGAAGATATTATGGTATACTTAGAGAATACTAGAGAATCTACTAAAAAGCTATTAGAAATAATCCACAATTTTAGCAAAGTTGCAGAATACAAAATAAGTCCACATAAATTCTCAGCATTTTTATACATCAGTAATAAAATCCAATAGCAAGAGATACAAAGAAAAATTCAATTTAAAATAATTGTCAATAGTATAAAATATTTGGGAATCTATCTGCCATAGGAAAGTCAGGAACTATAATGAGTAAAACTACAAAACATTTTCCACACAAATAAAGTCAGATCTATGCCATTGGAAAAAATATCAAGTGCTCTTGGATAAGTTGAGTGAATATAATGAAGATGACAAAATTCCCTAAACTAATCTATTTTTAGTGCTATACCAATCAAACTCCCAAGAAACTTTTACTGACTTAGAAAAAATAAAAACAAAATTCATCTGGAAGAACAAAAGGTCAACAATTTCTTTTTTTTTTTTTTTATTATATATATATATATATATATATATATATATATTTGTTTTATAATATTATCCCTTGTATTCATTTTTCCAAATTACCCCCCCTCCCTCTATTCCCTCCCCCCGACGACAGGCAATACCATACATTTTACATGTGTTACAATATAGTCTAGGTACAATACATGTGTGCGAATATCATTTTCTTGTTGCACAATAAACATTAGAATCCGAAGGTACATGCAACCTGGGCAGACAGATATTAGTGCTAACAATTTTCATTCCCCTCCCAGTGTTTCTTCTCTGGGTGCAGCTACCCCTGTCCATCATTGATCAACTGGAAGTGAGTTGGATCTTCTTTATGTTGAAGATTTCCACTTCCATCAGAATACATCCCCATACAGTATTGTTGTTGAAGTGTACAGTGATCTTCTGGTTCTGCTCATTTCACTCAGCATCAGTTGATTTAAGTCTCTCCAGGCCTCTCTATATTCCTCCTGCTGGTCATTTCTTACCGAGCAATAATATTCCATAACCTTCATATACCACAATTTACCCAACCATTCTCCAACTGATGGACATCCATTCATCTTCCAGTTTCTAGCTACAACAAAAAGAGCTGCCACAAACATTTTGGCACATATATGTCTCTTTCCGCTCTTTAGTATTTCTTTGGGATATAATCCCAGTAGTAGCGCTGCTGGGTCAAAGGGTATGCACAGTTTGATAACTTTTTGGGCATAATTCCAGATTGCTCTCCAGAATGGCTGGATTCTTTCACAACTCCACCAGCAATGTATTAGTGTCCCAATTTCCCCACATCCCCTCCAACATTTGTCATTATTTGTTCCTGTCATCTTAGCCAATCTGACAGGTGTGTAGTGGTATCTCAGAGTGGTCTTAATTTGCATTTCTCTGATCAGTAGTGATTTGGAACACTCTTTCATGTGAGTGGATATAGTTTCAATTTCTTCCTCTGAGAATTGTCTGTTCATATCCTTTGACCATTTATCAATTGGAGAATGGTTCGGTTTCTTATAAATTATGGTCAGTTCTCTATATATTTTGGAAATGAGACAAAAGGTCAACAATTTCAAGGGAACTAATGAAAAAATAAAATAAAATGAAGGTGGCCTAACTGCACCAGATCTAAAACTATATTATAAAGCAGTGGTATCAAAATCATTTGGTACTGGCTATGAAATAGACTAGTTGATCAGTGGAACAGGTTACATCTGCAAGAAAAAATAGTCAATAACTTTAGCAATCTAGTGTTTGACAAACCCAAATCTTTATATATATTTCTGCCCAATTACTCTGTTTTACCTCCAAACTTTACATCTCCAACTGCCTTTAAACACCTCATATTGGACATTTAGTACATATCTTAAACTCATTATGTCTAAAACAGAAGTTATTACCCCCCCTTATCCCTAATATCTAATGCCTTCCCTGTTACTATATATATATATATATATATATATATATATATATATATATATATATATATATATATATATATATATATATATCCTTCCCATCCTAAGGAACTAAAACTAAGTCCAGGGTGCCTAGACAGGTATTATCCAGGACACCTCAATAACTCTTACTGTACCATCACCAATATACTGTCAAGACCTTTGCAGCAACTTTTTAATAAGTCCCCTTCTTGGGCCTAACATAGGAACCACTCTAATGTAGGCTCTCATTATCAATTTTTGAGTGGGTCTTACTGTTTCTAGTCTTTTCCTGTTCCAATACATCCTTTTATTCAGCTATTAAAATTATTTTTAGGTATATGTCTGATCTCTTTCCCTACTCAATAAAGTCTAGTATCTTCCTAGGACTTCAGGATAAAATGCAAAACTGCTTGGCATTTGAAACCTTAATAAACTAACACCCTAACACCTTTGAAGCCTGTGCTTTAGTCTTACAATGAACTCGTCGATCCAATGATATCAGGCACCTCCTTGCTCTATGAACAAGGTACTACTCCAGTAGTTGGCTCTGGGAATTTTCCCTAGTTGTCCCCCATGTTTGCAATGTTCTCCTGTCACTGCTTTACTCTGGCTTTGTTTTTTGTTGTTGTTGAGTCATTTCAATCATGTCCAACTCTTTCTGACAAAATACTGGAGGGGGTTGCCATTTCTTTTTCCAGATCATTTTGCAGATGAGAACATTGAGGCAGACAATGTTAAATGACTTGCCCAACATCTACTGTGTCTAAGTCCAAATTTGAATTTAGATTTTTCCTGACTGTAGGCCTATCACACACACACACACACACACACACACACATACACACACACACACACACACACACACACACACACACAATTCTTGAAGACAATGGCTACTTAATGATTGGAGTGCTATAGAGCAGAGCATTAAGAACCTAAGAGCTTGGTATAGTGTTTAGCACATGGCAGGCATTTTATTTTCAGTGATTAATATAAGATGCTAAAATTGGGACAGAAAAGAGGGTTATGCATGGAAGATCAGTCTTAAAGCAATGAATACTTGGATTGTATTCTGAGTTTCAAGTCAGATTCTCTGTATGACCCTGGACAGATCCATTTCACAAAATCATTTGAAAGGCTACAAGCTGGGGAGAAGGTATTGGCTTGAATTGGTAGAGAGAGATTGCTCACCTAGGAGTCCTCTACTCCAAAGGCATATCTGTCCTAAAGTCTATCATATAATTTGGCAAAAATGCATTGGAAAGAAAAAAAATCTGCAAGAATTCTTAGCTACATTTTTGGGGAAGTTAAAGGAGAAAAGGAGTATCTACTCAAATGATGGTAATCATAGATTGCCTTTCTAAGTTTCTGTGTGTATGTCTGTGTGTGTCTCTTGTCTATATTTCTGTCCCTGTCTCTTTCTCTGTCTCACTGTCTTTCCTTCTTTTCCATCCCCCTTCATTCAGTCACTTGTTTGCTCTGTGTGTATGTGCAAAAGTATCATACTCTCACTTAAAGAAACACATTAGGCAAATGCATCACCTTGAACTATAGAAGAAAAGAGCTGATTTGAAACTGGTGCATAAAAGTGCAGCTGGCGCACCTGGGTGGTAATTCATGGAAATTGATTACACTCATGGGGGAGAGACTACATCATTGATGCATAAAACAGAGTTCCTGGGAAGAAAACAGAAGCTGCTTCCTTCCTGAGAAAAATCGAAGTTTAATAGGTTTTTAACTTAACAGTTCAGAACTTGAAACAGTAAAGGAACCTTGTTCAGCATTCTGTCTTCCTACTTAAAGAAAGAGTCTTAAAATCTGCCAAAAACAAATACAAACGTGGTTTGTGAAAGTCTAGTTTTGTTCTTGACTTCAGAATTCTCTTGGGGAGGAAATAGACATCAACACTATGAATCTCCCTCAATGTTTCTTTAACATCAAGAACAAACTTGTTTATTGCTTTTACAAGGAGAGCTCATTTTGGTAATGGCACTACAGTCTATGCTTAGAGGTCACTAAAAAGGTTGACAAGAAATAGACTCTTGGTTTTTTCTGAGCACTCTTAGTCTGTCCCCAGAGAGCCCACCATAAATGAGCTAATCACAATCTCACTTGTACTCCCCATCTGTTTGAGTCTATTTTCCATCCACTGGTATCTGAGAAGATAATTCAGAGAATAAGGGAATACTTAGCTCCACTAACCTCCCATTATATTCCCTGGTAGTTAACATGATAGAAAATCCAAATCATATATGGAAGCAATTCTTTCTTACTGGGAAGGCAGTAGATGCAGGTGAATTATTCAAATTTCAACAGGATGTAACCATATCAAGCTTCATTAGCTACCCCAGATGTCCTAATGCTATTTTCATAAAGATTACTATGATTGCTATTGTTGTTACTCTTATTATTTTATTATTATAATTTCTGTGATTATTATTAGTTTTCTTTCAAAAGAAGCTTATACATAGATGTTTTTAGCAAGTTTATTTTGAGTGAATAATTTATTAACTATTCATGCAAGCCATTCAAAGTTTTTTTTTTTTTTCCTGAAATCATCCTGCTTGTCATTTCTTATTGCACAATATATTTATATTGGTTTCAAAAGTCTATTGAAGGAATAGCTAATATTAACAAAAATGATGATGATAATGTTCATTTAATGATTAAAGATTTGTCTATATACATGCATGCATGCATGCAGAGGTACATGATCTCATTTGGTCTTCACAAAAACTCTTTCAAAATGGGGAAGTACAATGATCATTATCTTTCTTTTTCTTTTATATTTTAAAATGAATTTATCAGGAATTACATATAAACTGGGGAAATTAGAGATTGTAGGTATCATGGATCTAAACCTGAAATGAATCTCAAAGACCATATATTGCCTATCTTATCATTTTATAGAAAAAGAAAGAGAGGTCTAGGGAAGTTGAGCAGCTCAAATCATTTGAGCTGCTTTTTTATAAAGAATATGAAAGGCAGATGGGTAATCCAGCCCACATCTGTCCTTTATTACATAAGGAAATTTAGGCATAGAACAAATATGCAAGCTGCCCATGATTCACAGAATGATCAAGAACACCATTGTCTCTACTTTCTTGAATCCAAGATCTCTGATTCTAGTCATTGTTTTTTTTTTCCATTGTGCTATACTATTTTCTAGAAGAGAGCATCTTGAGATACAGTTGCTATTATTTGTTAAATAATAGCTTGGTAAACATAGAAGTAGAGGTGATGTTTGTAATCATAATTTGTAGCAGATATTTGCTTGGGTTGAAATGAGTCAGTAAGCAAAGGGTAAAAATATTCTCGTTGTCAGTGATGACAGTGAGTCAACATCAGGGAATAGTAAGAGAAACACAAATCATTGGTATATATCTGTGGAACTCTGAGCTCCAAATAATCAAGAGTATAGTAAGAGGATGATAAGAAGTCTAAAGTAATGTAATACATTTTGAATTTTATATTTTAGGAAAGGTATAGATTAGCTAATGAACAAACAAAGGAAGATGAAGGTCAAAAAGTGAATATTTCGTCATGTGAAGAGAATATTCCTTGTAGGATATAAGAAGTCTGTTCAAGTATTTATAAGTTAGCTCTGTGGGAGAGAGATTAAATTTTTTCTCTGGCCTCAGAATTTGGGACATGGAAAATTACTAAAACCTTAAAAAAACATAAATTTAGGTTTGATTTCAAGAAAAAAAAAACTTCCAAGTAAATGAATCATCTAGTAGAGGAATAGATTGTCTTTGGAAGTAGTTAGGTATTTCTTATTGGTGGTCTTCAAGCAAAGACTGAATGGCCACATGTAGGGATGCTTTGAAAAAAAAGGGAAATAATTCTCAGTATACAATGAAGAAGATGATTATTGAAATATGTTCCAACTCAGAAATTTTATTAAAAAGACTACATGGGTATAATAATACTATGATGTAATTACTAGTCCCTTTCCATGCTACCCAACTTACCTTTGGAAAGTCACACCACCATTAAAAAGTGAAGACCACTCTAGAGTTAAGACTGATGATATAATAGTAAGCTACAAAATTTAATCCTATTCTTTTCAACTTACATGTATTCATTTTTATTAAAGCTTTTTATTTTCAGAATATATGCAGGGATAATTTTTTGACATTGAGTCTTGCATAGCCTTAGGTTTCAAGTATTTTCTATCCTTCTGCCCACCCTCTCCCCTAGAGGGCAAGCAATCCAATATATGTTATGCATGTTAAATATATATGTTAAATACAATATAAGTCAACATATTTATACAATTCTCTTGTTACACGAGAAAAATCAGATCAAAAAGGAAAGTAAATGAGTAAGAAAACATAATGCAAGTAAACAACACCAAAAAGATTGAGAATGTTATGTTGTGATCCACATTCAATTCCCACAGTCTTCTCTCTAGGTGTAGATAACTCTCTTCATCACAAGATCATTGAAACTAGTATCAATCATCTCATTGTTGGGAAGAGTCCTGTTCATCAGAATTTCTAGTCATATAATATTGATGTTGTTGTGTACACTGATCTCCTGGTTCTGCTCATTTCACTTCGCATCAATTCATGTAAGTTTCTCCAGTCCTCACTAAAATCATCCTCCTGATCATTTCTTATAGAAAAATTATATTTCAGGGGCAGCTAGTTTGTGTACTGGATAAAGCACCAGCCCTGAAGTCAAGAGGACCTGATTTAAAATTTGGCCTTAGACACTTAATTAACTCTTTGTAGCTTCATGACATTGGGCAAGTCACTTAACTCCAATTGTCTTAGAAAAAAAAAGAAAAAGAAAAGAAAAATAATATTCCATAACATTTATATACTTACTCAGCCATTCTCCAACTCATGGGCATCCACTCAGGTTCTAGTTTCTTGACATGATGAAAAAGGCTACCACAAACATTTTTATACATGTGGGTCGCTTTTTCTACTTTAATATCTCTTTGGTATATAAGTCTAGTAGAAACACTACTGAATCAAAGGGTATATACATAGTTTGATAACTTTTTGAGCATACTTGCCAAATTGCTTTTCAAAAGGACCCAATCCATTCACAGTTCCACCAATAATGTGTTAGCATCCCAGTTTTCCCACATCCTTTTCAACATTCATCATTATATTTTCCTATCATCTTATCCAATCTCCAGGGTATGTAGTGGTGTCTCAGAGTTGTCTTAATTTGCATTTCTCTGATCAATAATGATTTAAAGCTTCTTTTCATATGATTAGAAATGGTTTCACTTTTTTCATCTGAAAATTGTCTGTTCATATCCTTTGACCATTTATCAATTGGAGAATGGCTTTTGTTAAAAAATTGAGTCAATTATCTATGCATTTTAGAAATGGGACCTTTATAAGAACACTTAAATGTATTTTTTTCCTAATTTATTCCTTCCCTTCTATTCTTGTCTGCATTAGTATTGTTTGTACAAAACTAATTTTTTTTAATTTAACAGAATCAAAATTATTTATTTGCTGTTCAATCATGAGTTCCAGTTCTTCTTTGGACAAAAATGTCTTCCTTTTCTATAGAGATTAGAGATAAACTGTCCTATGTTCTTCTAATTTGCTTATAATATCATTATTTATGCTTAAATCATGAACCCACTTTGACATTATATTGGTATGTGGTGTTAGGTGTGCCTAACAAATGCCTAATTTTTTCTTTTTCTGAATCTATTGAAATAATCATATGATTTTTGTTGATTTGGATATTGATATGGTCAACTATGCTAATAGTTTTTCCAATACTTAACCAGTCCTGAATTCTTGATATAAATCCTACTTGATCATAGCATTATCCTGTGGACAACTTTCTGTAATCCCATGCTAATATTTTTCTTAAGATTTTTGCATGAATATTCATTAGGGAAATTGGTCTATAATTTTCTTTCTCCATTTTTACCTTAGCTGGTTAGCTATCAGCACCATATCTGTGTCATAAAAGGAATTTGCTAGGACTCCTTCTTTCCCTATTTTTGTAAAAAGTATTTTATATAGTACTTAAATTGTTCTTTAAATGTTTGGTAGAATTCACGTGTAAATCTATCTGGTCCTCGAGATTTTTTTTCTTAGGGAGTTGATTAACAGACTGTTCTATTGTTTTTAATGGGACAATTTAAATAATTTACTTCTTCTGGACAATCTACATTTTTATAAATATTCCTCCATTTCACTTAGATTATCATATTTATTGACATAGTGTTGGGCAAAATAACTCCTAATTATTGCTCTAATTTCTTCCTCATTGACGAAAAGTTCTCTTTTCATTTTTGAAACAAACAATATGATTTTCTTTTTTTCTTTTTTGTAATTACATTAACTAAATGTTTATCTATTTTGATGATTTTTTTCATAAAACCAACTGTTTTATTTATTAATTCAATAGTTTTATTTTCATTTTATTAATCTACCCTTTTATTTTCCGAATTTCAAAATTAGGTATTTAATAGAGGGTTTTAAATTTGTTCTTTTTCTAGCTTTTTTAGTTGTAAGCCCAATTCATTGTTCTTCACTTTCTCTATTTTATGCAAGTAAGCATCTAGAAATATAACAATCCCCTCGTAACCACTTTGGCTGAATCCAACAAATTTTGATATGTTGTCTTATTATTTTCATACTCTTGGATGAAGTAAATGACTGTGTCTATGATTTGTTGTTTCACTTATTCCTTCTTTAGGATTAGATTATTTAATTTCAAATTAATTTTTGGTCTATTTTCTCCTGGCCTTTTTATTACATGTGATTTTTATTGCATCATGATCCGAAAAAGAATCAGTTTACTATTTCTGCCTTTCTGCATTTGATTTTGATGATTTTATGGTCAATTTTGTTATACCTTGAACTGCCAAGAAAAAAGTAACCCCTTTCTGTCTCCATTCAATTTTCTCTAGAGATCTATCATACCTAACTTTTCTAACATTCTGTTTATTTCCTTTATGGCTTTCTGTTTATTTAGTGGTTTAATTTATCTAGTTCTTAGAGAGTGGTTTATAGACCATATATCACTAGTATAGTTTTGCTGTCTATTTCTTCTTGCATCTCTCTCAACTTCTGGGAATTTGGATGTTATACCACTTGATGCACATATATTCAGTATTGATATTGCTTCATTATCTATGGTATCCTTTACAAAGATATGGTTTCCTTCCTTATCTCTTTTAATTAGATCTATCTTTGTGTTTAATTGATCTGAGATCAGGATTGCTGTAACATTCTCTTTAAAATGTAATATTCTCTGTTGAGGTTTCCTTGGGATCTCTGGAGATAGCCTTTGTTTCAGTTCAGTAATCACGCAAAATGCAGTCAGGAGTTAAAGTCCAAATCCTTTATTGTCTTCTTCAAAGTCTTGTCTCCTTTCCTGGGGCTCAGTTAGCTTTCTTAGAGGCCTATCACTCTCATTGGTCCTGAGAGTTTAAGCTCCTGCTGCCAGTCCTTTGTCTTCTCTTCTTCTGCATCTTCTTGAGGTCCTCCTGAATAACATAGTTTCTGTGGGGGAGGCAGAAGGACTGCCACCACTTCTCTGGTCTTCTCATTCTGGCTGTGCTTGTCTGAGCTTATATTATCTTTCATCATAGGTGTGAATCTTGTGGAACTATAGTAAGTATTAAGCACATGTACTGAATTAAAGAACTGTTAAGCACTATGCTAAACAACCATTGTCTCTATCAATTCCACTGATTTAGCACCTTGTTTCAAGTTCTGGCCCATAACAGATTGCTATCCCTGCCTTTTTTTTTTTTTTACCTGAAGGAAAATAGATTCTGCTCCAGTTCTTTACTTTCACTCTAGCAACATATTGTAGGATTCTGGCTTTTGATCCAGTCTGCTATCCACTTCTGTTTTATGGGAGCGTTCATCCCATTCATATTCACAGTTAATATAACTAATTCTGTATCTTTTGCCATCTTGTTTACCCTGTTATGCTTTTTTCTTTCCTTCCCCCATTTTCTCCTCCCCAGTATTTTGCTTCTTATCACCACTTCTCTTAAACAGCCCTTCCCCTTTAGAGCTCCTCCCAGTTTTTTAATGCCTATAATGTGAGACAAGTTTTTCTGTGAAACCAAGTATGTCTGATATTCTCTCTTTGAGCCAAAGCTGACCAGGGTAAGATTCATAAAATACTCATGCCCCTCCCATCTTTCCCTCAATTATAATAATCTTCTTTGCCTTTTCTTGAGATATCATTTCCCTTATTTTACCTCCTTTTCCCTCTTTCCCCAGTATAATTCCCTTTCCATTTCTAGTTTCTTTTTCATATTATCATGATAAAGTCAAATTATACCTGCACTCTAATAGAAATATAGTTCTCAAGAGTTCTTTCATTCATACCTTTTTATGCTTCTCTTGAGTTCTGTGTTTGGAAATCAACTTTTTTTTTTGTTCAGTTCTGATCTTTTTATCATAAATAGAAGAAATTCACATATATCATTGAAAGTCCATCTTCTTCCCTGAAAGATAATACTTATTTTAGCTGAGTAGCTTATTCTTTCCCATAATCTAAGTTCCTCTGTCTTTTGGAAAATCATATTCCAGGCCCTTTGATCCTTTAGGGTGGAAGCTGCAATATCCTAGGTAATTGTAATTGTGGCTCTTCAAGATTTAATTTTTTTTTCTTTCTGACTGCTTGCAATATCTTTTTCTTGGTGCAATAGTTCTAAAATTTAGCCATGATATTCCTTGGAGTTTTAATTTTGGGATCTCAATCAGGAGGTGATCAGTGAATTCTACATCAGTTTTTTTTTTTTTTTTTTTTTTTTTTTTTTGAGGCAATTGGAGTTAAGTGACTTGCCCAGGGTCATACAACTAGGAAATGTTAAGTATCTGAGGCAAGATTTGAACTCAGGTCCTCCTGACTTCAGGGGTGGTGCTCTATCCACTGCACCACCTAGCTTCCTTGTGAATTCTTGCAATGGCTATTTTTCCCTTCTGATTATAAGTCATCAGGGCAGTTTTCCTTCATGATTTCCTCCAAGATAATGTCTAGGTTCTTTTTTTCATCATGACTTTCAGGAAGTCCAATAATTTTTAGAATCCCTTTCCTAGATCTAGTTTCCAGGTCAGTTTTTTTTTTTTCCTTGTAGGTATTTCATATTTTCTTCTATTTTTTTTCCATTTTAAAGTTTTGTTTGATTCTTGAATTTTTATTGTCATTCACTTTCATTTTTTTTTTCAATTCTAAGTTTTAGTGTTTTATTTTCTCTACTTACCTTTTTAGCTCTTTTTGTATTTGGCCAATTGAATTATTTTGTTAATTGAATTTTTTTTTCCATTTCACAAATTCTGTTATTTCATGAATTGGTATCTTTTTCATATCTATTTTGTAAAGAGGTTTATGGTTTATCCAATTCATCAAATCTGTTTTGCAGGGAGTTATATGCTTTTCCCATCCCTTCTAGCAAAGATCTAATTTCCTTTCTCCATTTTTCTTCTAACTCTTTTTTAAGATCCATGATGCAATCCTCCAAGAAAGTTTTGTAAAATGGGGAACAGCTCATATGTCCCTTTGGGGTTTCCTTTGGAGCTGATTTGCCTTTAGCAGGCTTAGCATTTGATATCTGTTCTTTTCTCTTTCTCTCCATAAGCTATCTGTGGTGAGAGTTCTTTTCAAGGTTTATGTGTGTGTGTGTTTTGTTTTGGCTTTTTTTTTTTTTTTTTTTTTAGGCTTGAGATCTACTCTTAATGCAAAGGAGCAACAGCTGCTTTAGTTTGCCCTGGGGCAGTTCTGCTGATTTACTTCTGGTGCTGGATAATTATGGCTATGTCCCACATTCTTCCAGAACTCAATGCAATTTGCATTTGTCTTTTGTAGCAAATCAGCTAGATCACCCACTTGTAACCAGGACAGAGTAACTTAAGAGGCTTAAAGAAGATTCCCAGGTGTGTGGAAGATGCACAGCTCTGACTCCCCACTCCAGCTCCTTGCAAAAGGTTTCCAGTATTGTGGTCTGGGCTCAACAGACTGTCCCCTTTCCCTTTTGAAACAGATCTTTTTCTCATGTTCTTCCAAGGTATCTTTTTTTTTTTTTTCTGGAAATGTATTATACTTCAAATATTTGTGACTCATCTACTGTTGGTTTCAGAGGAGGTGACATAAATTCATGTCTGCTCTCCACCATCTTAACTCCACTCAACATATTTGTATTATTTAACCTCTAAGCTATCTTAATATTTCTGTTTTGGAATGAGATTGGAAAACAAACAAATCAGAAAGGTGGATGCTGCATTTTATGACATCCAAATTATATGGACAGAATATAGAATATCTTTTCTTGAACAGAAAAAATGTGAATGATAAAAAAATGTAGCTCAAATTCTGATTTTCTAAAATTTTCATTCTATTTATCCCTAGCCCTGAAGGGAAGGCCCCTAATCAGTACAAAAATCTTATCTTTGGTGTAAGAATTCATCACACACTTTGTTCTCATTTTCTTCTTTAATTGTTATGTGTTTAGAGTCACACAGATAATGTATTATCACTAAGTACACATTGGCCACCAGAGCAATCTGGAGAGCCAGAGATTCCAACCTTCCCCGAATTCTGCTCCATATAGATAAAAAAGGAATAAATTGAAAGACAAGTTGAAATAAGCTATAAAATATTTATTAATCTATAATTTATTATATGCTAGTTATTGAGAACATAAAGAAAAATCTTTAGTTTTTGCCCTTAAGTAACTTATTTTCTATGAAGGTGAGTAAGGGAAGTTAAATTATGACTCTTAAGAGATTTTGGAAGGCATATGGAAAAGTGGAAATGGTAGTCGATATGGATTCAAAGGCCATAATTCAAATCTGAACTCTGTCATGTTACTTATATGACTTTTGACAAATCATTTCAAATCTCTGTAAACATGGTTTTTTGTTTGTTTGTTTTTAATCTGCAGTAAGATGAAGTTGAATTAGGTAACTTCAAAGTACCTTACAATTCTGTATGTGTCTAATATTTTGTTTCTTCTTGAGTCTAGTGAAATACAGAGAAGCAGAATTTCAGAAAGCCAGAATTCAATGATTACTGAGGAAATCATACCTGAGACTATATGATGTATATTACAAAGAACAATGAACTTGGAGTCTCTAATTCTATTATTTAGCTCCTGGGTGAATAAAGACAATTAAATTAATCTCTCTTGTCCTCAGTTTCCTCTTCTTTATTAAAAAAAAAAGAGTGTAGAGGAAACAAATGATTCAATCAGGAATATCATATTTTACAACCATGAACAACATCTATGAATCAACTACTCAGCAAAACTAAGCATTATCTTTCAAAGGAAAAGATGGATATTCTATGAAATAGGAGATTTCCAATTGTTTTGCTGAAAAGAACAGAGCTGAACAGAAAATTTGATCTTCAAATACAAGACTCAAGAGAACTATAAAAAGGAAAGAAAAAAAATACCATGCTTTTTAAAAGTTAAAATTTTCACATCCCTCCATGGGAAGATGATGCATATAGCTCTTGAGAACTGTACTTTTGTCAGGGCAGTTAGAAATAGTACACTTAGAGGCATATGTTGACTTTAATGTGATGATATAAAAAATAAATTAGGGGTGGAAAAAAAGATTGTACTGGGAGAAGAAGAAAGGGAAGATAAAATAGGATAAATTTTATCACATGTTCAAGCTAGTTTCAATGATCCTGTGATAGAAAGCCATCTGCACCCAGAGAGGACTGTGGAAACTAAGTATGCATCACAAAATAGCATTATGGGTTTTTTTCTCATTTTTTTTCCTCTTTGATCTGATTTTTTTTTCTTGAGCAACATGATAATTATGAAAATATGTGTAGAAGAATTGAATATGTTTAATATATATTAGATCACTTGCCACCTAAGGTAGGGGTGGGGGAAAGGGAGAGGACAAAAAAAAAGGGAAAACAAGGTTTTTGCTAAGGTGAATGTTGAAAAGTATCTATGCATATGGTTTGAAAATTAAAAAAAAAACTTTAATAGAAAAAGAAAAGGGAAAAAAAAACACCACCCAGACTTTTTGCAGTCAAAAACAAAACCAAAAACACAACAAAATTGCATTACATGAAGAAACACAAAAGGGCTCCTTTAGTTGAGAAAAGGACAGAGAGGGATATTCAATATTTGAACCTCAATCTCATCAGAGTTAGCTCAAATAGGGAATACCATACATACTTAGTTTGGTATATAAATTTGTCTCACCCTAAAGGGAAGTTGAAGGGGAAAGGAGAAATGAAAAGAGGAGGTTCAAAAAAGAGAAGGCAGAAATAGAAGGGAAAAAATGATAAGATGAGGGGCTGAAAAAGAAAACCACACATTGAGGGAGGTGGTGGTGAGAAGAAAAACACTGATGAGGAGGGAAAGGATAAAAGGAGAAAGAAAAGTATAACTTGGGAGAAATAAGATGATGGAAAATACAGAGTTATAGTTTTGACTGTGAATAAGAATGGGGTGAGGTCTCCATGAAACAGAAGTGGCTAGCAGATTGAATTAAAAGTCCATAATATGCTCTTTACAAGAAATACATTTGAATGAGAGCAAAACAGAGATTAAAGGCAAAAAGCTAGATCTGAATCTACTATGCTTCAGCTTAAATAAAACAAAAGCAGGGGTAATGATCCTGATTTCAGATCAAGTAAAGAAAGAAAATGATCTAATCAAAAGACATAAAAAGGAAAACTACATATTGCTAAAAATATCATAAATTATCATAGATAATGAAGAAATATTAATATTAGACATATATGCATCAACTGATATAGCATCCAAAATCCTAGAAGAGAAGCTAAGTGAGTTTCAAGAAGAAACGTTATACTTTTGGGGAATCTCAATAACCTTGTATAAGAGCTAGATAAATCCAACCACAAAATACACAAGAAACAAGTTAAGGAGTTTAATAGAATTTTTAAAAAATTAAGTATGATTGTCCTTTGGAGAAAATTGGATGGGGACAGAAAGAAATAATTTTTTTTTTCTTAGTGGTACATAGCACCTACACAACAATTAACGATGCATTAGGGCATACAATCCTCACAATGAAATGCAGAAAGGCCGTGATAGTAAATGCATACTTTTTCAATCATGATGCAATAAAAACTACTTGTAATAAAAGACCATGGGCAAATAGTTGAAAATTTAATTGGAAATTAATTTATTTCTAAAGAATGAGTGGGTGAGACAACAAAGCATGATTTCATCTAAGAGAATGAAAATAATGAGTCAACATTCCAAAACTTATGCAATGCAGCCCAAGCAGTTTTTAGAAGAAATTATATGTATCTCTATATGCTTACATGAATAAAATTGAGAAAGAGAAGATCAGTCAATTGGGCATGCAACTGAAAATGTAGAAAAATAACAAAGGGAGGTGGTCTAGCTATATCAAATCTAAAGTTATATTATAAATCAGCAGTAATTAAAAGCAATTGGTATTGACTAAGAAATGGAGTACTGCAACAGTGAACTATTACAATAGTCAGTCACTATAGTGATTTAATGTTTTTCAGACAATTTTCAGACAGGAATCAAAATGTCTATTCATTCAATCAAAACATGCTCTAAATTACTATGGATTAGAAAAATTCAAATTAAAGGCGATTGAAGTAACACATACCTTTCAGATTGGCTTAGATGACATAAAAAGGTAATGATAAATGTTGGAAGGAATGTGGGAAAATTGAAGCATTGATACATTTTTGGTGGAATTTGAACTGATCCAACCATCCTGAACAGCAATTTGGTATTATGCTCAAAAGGCTATAAAACTTTGCATACCTTTTGATCCAGGAGATAATTTATTGGGTCTGTATCCCAACATAAAATAAGGAAAAGAAAGCACATGTGCAAAAATATTATAGTTCTCAGAAAATGCCATCTGCACATAGAAAAATAACTGAGACTGAATGAAAATGAAAATATGCTGTGTTCCCTTGCGTTTTTCTATTTGTAGTAATCTCTCCCATGTTTTTTCTCTAATTCTTGTGTTCTGATTTTTTTCTCCCAACATGATTCATAAAGCAATGTGTATAAAAAATAAATGAATTTATTAGGAAAAAAATAAATGAATGAATATTTAAAAATATACATTATTGTTCTATAAGAAATGATGAGCAGGATAATTTCAGAAAAGCCTGGACAAACTTACACAAAATTGATGCTAAGTGAAGTGAGTACAACCAAGAGAACATTGTACATAGCAACAATAAAATGATGTAATAATTAATTGTGACTCTTTTCAAAAATGTGATTACTCAAGGCAATTTCCATATACTTACAATGGAAAGAGTTATTCCCATCCAGAGAGAAGATTATGGTGATTGAGTGAGGATCACAGGCTGCCTTGGATATATTGGTCCTACCTATTTGAAGTATATGATTAAGGTGAATTTAATTCAACAGTAATTATTATTACAGTAATACACTAATTAAAAGTAATAATTATAATTATTACTATAATTACTATAATTAATTATTAATATATTATTTAATATTATTATATTATTATAATATATAATATATTGTATTAATATATATTAATATTATAATTATATAATATTATAATATATTATAATATATTATATATTATATTAATTAATTATTACTATAATTACTATAATTAAGTAATTAACAGTAATAATTATAATTGTGCAACTGGATATCATCATTTTAAAGGTTTAAGAAGTAGATAACTTAGAATAAAAGCCAAATATGAAAAGAAATCACAAAACAACAATTTCATGTCATATAATTTTTTCTCTGTTAGTTAACAGCACAGTTTAATGGAAAGAGGACAATATTTAGAATTAAAGAGCTTGAGTTCAATACCCAGTTTTGCCAGTTGTAAGCTATATGAAATATATGTCCAAAGATAACCCTTAGTCTCTCTTGTCATTTGTTTTGTAATTTTAAAATATTGGGCTTGATTAGAAGATCTTTCAAAATTTAATTCAACTCAATCAATCTCAAATAAGTTCACTACTCTAGTTCAATTCTGTCAATGACATTTTTAAATTACAACTTGTACATAGATGAGTGACATAATAATTTGAGACAAAAGGCAACAACACATGGGAAAGGTATCAGGATAAGGGAAGTTTTAGCCATGAAAACTTCTTAACTGAGTCTTAAATGAACTATCAGGTTCTTAGAAGTTGATATGAGGTTCTAGGTTTTCAGTACACTATTCTTTCCTGGTTCTTCCTCTATTTCTTTAAATTCTTCTTTTCAGTTCACTTTGCTGTATCACCATCAAGGTCATCTGTAAGGGGCCTTTAAATGGGTGCCACAGCAAATCGGGAGATTGAGTGGTCCAGAAGTAATTTCTGTGGATATTAGGACTGCCCTTGGGCGGGATCCTGGCCACATTGAGATAGCTTCGTAATGGGTGACTCTCTCGCTGATTGGCTGTGTGTGTGACCTCACAGGCCCTAGTAAGCCCACTGCAGGCAGCAGGCGCTCTCTTTAACCTGGCGTTCTTCACCCTGGCTTCCCAGCCTGGGTGGCCAAGCCAAGATGGATAGCCAAAAGAGGTAAGGGTTTTGGTAGTGAACACGTGGGTCTTCTGACCAGGTGTTCACTCGGGAACCAACAAGTCAGGGCATCAGTCAGGGCATTATGTGAGTAGGTATAATAAAGGCTTTTAAGATTACACGTGGCTGTTCTTGAGTGCGCTACCGGTTATTAAGCTATAGATTCAAGAGATTGTGGCCAGAGACCTTTGAAGGCCTCAGAGGAGGCAAGCCGGGTAGAGCTCACACTGCAAAGGACAGTGGTCAAAGGTACTCTGGTGGGTCTAGGACAGACTAGTAATTGTAACTGCCAGGAGAGCACGTTACAGTCATCCCCTTTAAATATAAGGTATCACATAGGGCTCTGTCTCTTGCCCTCTCTATTTATCTTTCTATACTATTTCACTTTATTATTTCATTAGCTCCCATATGTTTAATTGCTAAGGTTTCTCTGATCTACCTATTCTGACCTAAATCCAGTTTCACATTATCAACTGCCTTTCAAATGTTTAATATATATCCAATTTGAGACAACAGAAATTTAAAATGCCCCAAATTGAACTCATAATTTTTCCTCTTAATTACCCTCACATTTCAATTTTAACTTTTCTATTACTGTGGAGGAGTTGCCTCCATCAACTCTTTACTATCTCTCGCCTTTGTATATCCAACCTGTTGCCAAGCTTTCAATTTCATCTTTTATTTGTTATTGCAAGTAAGAAAATATTTTATTGGGGGGTGGTCAGAAAAGAGAAAGGTACAAAAGATGTGCTTTTTATCCTGGATGTCTTCTAGAATTTCTCACTTTCATCTTCACCCTCTGTAGAGTCTGTGCCTACTTCTTCATAACTTTTTGCCAGTGCATCCAAATCTTTCCAAACTTTCCTCCATGCCTTCACTCATATGCTGGTGCCTGGCATACAAAAGCTCCAATGTATGATCTAGATAGTCTTATGCTTTGGCAGTGGTGTTGTGTTAGTGAGCATGCATACTATTTGTTATATTTTAATCAGGTCTGCACCTATATCACAGTTGGGAGCTGGTCATTGATCCCAACCTGCAAGCCAGTAGGACACCAGTCTACATACTGAATAGTTCTCTTAGTCTTGATTGTAGCAATGGTGGTAGTGAAACCTTTCAGTTCCACATCATTTGGGTACAGTATATCATGTATTTTCCATGATGTAGATCATACTTTATTATCAAAATTGTGGCATCCAAATAGATAATTGAGATTCACTTATAGAGAGTTGCTGCTGATATATGTTTGTCAGCAGAGACAATTGGCTAATAGGTAATAAGAAGGAAATACATTCAAAGATGAGGCACCAGATTGCTCTAAAATTCTCTAAGGTCTACATTGAGAGTTCAAAGAGTCAGTAATGCTAGAATCAAATGGCCAATGAACTGGTTGAAGCTTAATGTCCAGATTCCAGCAATAGATGTCATAGATTGCTTCATGGTGCATCATGGAGGCATAGTCTAAATGCTAAGTATTGTGTAAGTAGTTAGGCCGGAAATATAGAGTTCTATTACAATCATAGAACCTGGAGGGCTGGGTAGATGGCAAACTCCAGCTTGAATTTCTTGCCATAGTTAAGAGAAAGCACCTCCATCAGCAGAGAAGTGAAACCTGAACCTTTGGAATCCCTAAAGCTGTGAAGTAGCAGGAATTTCTGTAACCCTGGGCATCGACCCAATATTTCTCAGTTGCACTCCAATATGAGGCTGATTATTTCCTTCCTAACAGTATAATGACCCCCGTCATTGTTATTAGCATCATTTTACTTGCCAGAGATCAGCTGTTCTGAATGGAATAGTTATCTCTAGATGCTAATCCAAATCTCATCCATTATAGCAGGCTTCAAGTCTACAAAGATTGCTCTGGGGACATACGTGCCAGCTCCAGTATCACTGAAGACGTCATTGAAGGACTCATCATCACCATCACTCCAATGTTCTGTCAGTGGACATAGTTCCATTAGTTTGAAGATCATGCTCTATGAAACATAATTCCCAGCAGATGTTGCCCATCTGTTCTCCAACCTGGCCAAAATGGATAAAGATGTATTTATGCATGTTTGTTCCAATGTGTGAAGATGAGAGGGTGTTGTTGACAAGCAGACTACAGGTCTCAGTCAACAAGGCAAATCCCTTTCAATATCACTTTTCAAGATCTCTAATATACTTCTTGTTCTCTCCTCTGATTATACTATCATTCTATTGTAAATCCTTATCATCTGCTACCTGGATTATGATGACAGCCAGCTAGTGGTACTGTTTGCTTCAGCTGTCTCCCCATTGCAGTCTAGTTTCCATTTAGCTGCCAAAGTGATTTCCTCAAATATATGGTCTACTACGTCTCAAACACTCACTCATGTAACCCACTAAACTCCAGTGGCTCCCCAATGGCTCCAAGATGAAATTTAAAATCCTCTGCTTGACCTTCAAAGTCCTTCATGACCTAGCCTCCTCTCACCTTTTAATCTTCTTAAACATTACCCAACCCCAGTACACTTCAGAATTCCATAGTGCTAGCTTCCTTGCCATTCCTTAATCAAGACACTCTTATCTTCTGGTTCCAGGCATTCTCTCTGGCTGTCCCTTGCTGTAGAAAGTTCTCTCTCTTCATTTCTACATCCTATTATTCCTGAATTTAGTCCCAGTTTAAATCCCACTTTCTACAGGAAACTTTTCTAATCCCTCTTAATTCCATTGCCTTTCCCCTGCTGGATATAGCAAATTTACTTTGAGGATATCTTGTTTGCACATACTTTTAAAATATGTTTTCTTGTCCATTTGACTGAGCTCTTCAAGGACAATGATTGCTTTCCCCCTATTTTTTTGTATCTTTAGCACTTAGAGAATCCAGTGCCCAGTAGGTGCTTAATAAAGAGTCTGGCTGACTTGCTAAATGCACTCCCAGTTTATGACAAAGCCTGTGAAAATGCACAGAATAAAGAGATAAGGAAACTTTAAAGCCTAGCTTGTTAAACTGTGGTTCCAACACCATATGAGATCTCATAACTGAATGTAGGGGTCATTAAATTATGATTCAATAACAGCAACTAGTTGACTTGTACACCTATTTCATATACCTGAATATTAGAGGTCAAATAAAAAAATTATCGGATAAAAATGGGTCACAAATTGAAAAAATTGTTTAAGAAACCATGCTTTCAAGTGATCTATGAACTGGATGAAAATGCAGACATACTTGGAGCTTACATCAGTGACTGACTTTGCAAACTCAGAACTCATGATATTTGTAGATGAACTTTGTCAAATTTAAGTTATTTTCATTGGAACAGCATCCAAAAAGTCATCTTCTAAAACTAAACACAGCACTAATGTGGGACCTTAAAGGTCACACAATCATGTCTCAAGGTTCTCAGTCACTGATTATTCAAGTATCTTTGGACTCATAATGGAGATAGGTTAAAGTGTGTTAATTATGGATTCTATACACAAGGAAGCCATAGTATCTAGAGTTAAGATGTCCCTTAGTCCAATTTCTTAATTTTAAAGATGAGTGAACTGACAATCATAGAAACCAAGGAAGCTGATAGATATCACAGAGGTATTAATTTCCTTAGGTATTGTAATGTTCTGTTGTAAGAATCCTAACAAGGTATGATTTGATCACAATACTTCCTGACCCCAACCCCAATGCTATCTTTATCTCATCACACTTTGGATAAGTATTTCTGTAGATATTTTACTGGAATAATTTTATTAAATCTACAGAAAGGGAGCAAACAAAAACATTTTGAAAAATGAGAAAAAAAATCCAAACCGATAACCTTTGAAGTCTCAATAGAAGAATGACATTAATTCTATTTTCACAAAGTTTAAGGTTTGTGCTCAGAATAAAAAAGGTAGTTTCTATGTTTTGCTCTATAAAAAGTCAATTTTCCTGCAGAAACTTACTTGAAAAATATTAAAACATAGATCAGAATTTTAAAGGTAGTTCAGAAACATTTTAGCAAGACTTCGGTAGAACATTTCAGACAAGTGAATGCAGGAAGTCAGCTGAATATTAGAGTATTATGGTCATACTTATGCTTTAGGAAAATCTTGTGTTGACAAAAATTCCGGGAAAGAAATAAACCAAGAAATTATTTTTACAATAACTGGAGACAATATTCAGGAATTCAGAAATATTCAGACAATATTAAGAATCTACCTTCTAACCCATGAAAAATTACTTTTCAAACAAATACAGAATAAAACAGATGAAAATATATTAATTGCTCAAAAGTAGCTCAAGGCAATATAATAAAAATAACTACTATACCTTAATTTACTATCTTAATTATATAATTTTACATTAATTTATTATCAAACCATAATCTAAAATTTTATTTTATAGAGATACAAGTAATTAAATTCATCTAGAAGAATACAAGCTCAAAAATATCAAGGGAATTAATTGGGGAAGGGGGGAACCTGAAGGAAGGCAGCATAGCTATACCAGATTTCAAACATTATATAACAAAGTAGTAATCATCAGAACAATGTAGCATTCATTAAACAATAGAATGGTGGATCCATGGAACAGATCAGATACAAAATGCACAGAAGTTGGGACAGCTAGGTGGTGTAAGGGATAGAGCACCAGCCCTGAAGTCAGGAGGAACTGAGTTCAAATTTGGCCTCAGACCTCAGACACTTAGCTATGTGATCCTGGGCAAGTCACTTAACCCCAATTTCCAAAGGAAAAAAAAAACAGTGTATAGTAGTAAATTATTACATGAATATATTGTTGGTAAATACAAAGATCTAAGCTTTTGCAATAAGACCTCACTATGTGACGCTCCCCCCCCCCAAAAAAAAAAAAGAAAAACTGAAAAGCAGTTTATTAGAAACTTAGGTATAAACCAACATCCCAAACAAAATGCTAAAATAAAAGACCAAAATGTATATATGACTGGAGAAGAGAAGGTTATATCCTAAGGAAATTAAGGGAACTTAGAGGGGTCTACCACAAGTTGGGCACAAATCATCCATATGACCATTTGGGAGGGAGATTATACTTTTCACATTTAAAAAAAATTCATCCTTTAAACTTCATATATTCTTTTAGTTTCTTAAATCAATGCAAAACTGAGCATACAAGAAAATATATTTATATATACTGTAGCACAACTTGTTCAGTCATTCCCCAACTGATGGGCATTATTTATTTTCAAATTCTTTGCTACCACAAAAATGACTGGTACAAACATTTTCCCATGTGAGGGCCTTTTCCCTCCATTTTGATTTCGTTGGGATATAGCTCCAGTAGTGGCACTGCTGGGTCAAAGGTTATGGATAGTTTCCTAGCCCTTTGGGCATACTTCCAAATTGCTCTCATAATGGTTGGATCATTTCACAACTCTGTCAACAATGAATTAGTGTTCCAGTTTTCTCACATTCAAGCTAGCATTTATCATTATCTTTTCCTGTCATCATACCAATCTGAGAAGTGCGAGATGATTCCTGAGAGCTGTTTTAATTTGCATTTCTCTAATCAATAGTGATTTAGAGCATTTTTTTCATATGACTATAGATGGGTTCAATTTCATCATCTGAAACTTGTTCAATTCCTTTGACTTATATTCTTATAAATTTGACACTTCTTTATAGATTTTAGAAATGAGGCTTTTATTAGAAGAACTGCCTTAAAAGACTTTTCCCAGCTTTGTATTTCCCTTTGAATCGTGTTTTTGTTGGCTTTGTGCAAAACCTTTTAAATTTAATAAAATCAAAGTTTATTTTGCCCTTCATAATGTTCTCTAGTTCTTCTTTGGTCATAAATTCTTTCTTTTCTAAAGATCTGATAGGTAAATTATTCCTTGATGTCCTAATTTGCTTATGGTAACTCCCTGTATGCTCAAATCATGTACCCATTTTGACCTTATTTTGGTTTGGAGTGTGAGATGTAGGTCTATGCCAAATAATATTTTCCAGTTTCACAGAAATTTTTGTCAAATAATGAGTTCTTCTCTCAGAATCTGGAGTTGAGGGATTTTTCAAATGGAAGAAAAGATGAATTTTGTTATTTTTTCTAGCTCTATAAAATGATTTTTGGCAGTTTGATTACCATGGCACTGAACAATTAGACCAATTTAGGCAGAATTATAATTTTTATCATTAGCTTGACTTACCCATGAGTAGTTGATATTTTCCCCATTGTTTAGATCTAATTTTATTTGTGTGAGAAATGTTTTGTAATTGTGTTTATATATTTTGTCTTGGGTTTGTCTTGGCAGGTAGACACCCAAATATTTTAATTTGTCTACAGTTATTTAAATGGAATTTCTCTTTCCATCTCTGGCTGCTGGGCTTTGTCAGTAACATGCAGAAATGCTAATTTGTGTATGTTAGTCATTTAGTTTTTAGTAAATGCATTATTCTGGGGCATATATATGGGAACATACACCAGTCATTTTATAAAAATGGAATGGAGAAAGGGAATCAAAGAAGAGAGAAAACTACTTCAATAGTCAGGATACAGATGGGCCAAATCTTGGTTTTCTAATTCTGAATGTGTCAAGGTCCTGTCATCTCTTCAATTAGAATCCTTCTCTGGCAGGAGATTTCTTTTCTCTGTGAATCCTTTTCTCTGTGTGCAGGTTTCTTGGGAGCTCTGAATCTCCTCCAGCTCTTGTCCTTCCAGATTACTCTCCTTCCAGAGTGCCATCCCAACTCTGTCCCAGAGTAGACTTGACTCACTTCTTGCCTTCCTGCCCTCCTCTTTTATCCTAGCAGAGATTGTAGTGAGAACTCAACGGGGCTCGTGAGAAAATTACTTCAAACAATGAACTTGCTCCTTCAGAATTCCAAAGGTGTAAACTCCTTTTAAAGGCCCAAACCAAAGGTGTGAATTCTGAGCCAGAGAACTGTTCAGACAACCTGAGTTCTCACCTTGTAATCCTAACATCTCCCCCTTTCTTTTGATTTAGAATATAGGGTGGTCATGACCTTGAAACGTAAATCCATCAATATGGGAGGTATTACATGTAATTACATAAATTACATAAATACATAGTAACATAGTGTAGCGAGCTGTCATCTCCAGAAGCTGCTGGATCGCTCTCTGGGAAGAGATCTGCTGTGTCTACTCAAATCTCTCAGACAGATTCTTCTTCCTGTAGTGAACCGTTGTCTCCAGGTAGTTGCTGTTAACTCTTGTCCAGAGAAGTGACTTCCCTTCCTGCAGAGAGCCGACTTCCCTTCCTGCAGAGAGCTGCGTCAAGCCTGATGTAATGCAAAGTCTTCTCCTTGAATCTCCTCCAGCTCTTATCCTTCTCCATGCAGACTGACTTTCCAGGCCCACTGTTCTCTCTTTTATCCTCCCAGAGAATGGGCGCGGGATAATGCAAGGGCTTCTGGGAAGAACCACTTCAGCCAATGAGCTTGCTCCTTCTATCAAGTCAACCTGAGTTCTCACCTTGTAATTGTCCAGAAAACCTGAATTCTCACCTTGTCACTGTCCAGACAACCTGAGTTCTCACTTAGTAATCCTAACAACATAGCACATGCTTGAAGTATGTAACAAATAACATGATCAAATAATCATAAATTGAGAAGTTATAAATGTCCATAAGTCCATTGTCCATTAGTCTCATCTTGTGTTAGGAAATCCAATGATTCCTGCTGGTTTTAAAGTTCTTCAACAGACTTCTTATTAGCCATGATCTTTCAGTGTCAGATGTTTCTTAGATTTTCTCCTTTGTTTTGAGGTTTTTCTCTTTTTTTGTCTCTCTCTGATGCTTGTTGCCACCCATCTGTTTTACTTCTCCATCTGTTTCCTTCTGTCTGTTAAAATACAAGCAAACCCTCTCTCCCAGGCAGTTAACCTATCTAATTTCCTTCTATTTACCACTTTCTAAATCTCTTCTCATCATCTGGCAATTACAGAGAACCAGAGAACTGTTCAGACAACCTGAGTTCTTACCTTGTAATCCTAACATGAATGTATTGTTTTCCTTAAGAGCACAGTTCAGGAATAGAGTTGCAGATCATCTTATTAGGAAATGACTCCTGCTGCTGGAACACAATAATTGTATCTTCACACACCCCTCTCCTCCATTTTCAGCTCTGCAGGTGGCTGTCCATCAAATCAGAATCTAATCTTCCTCATTGATAAACTCTGTCACAATAGACTTTTATTAGATTAGTAAGTAGTATGTGCTTCTTAATCTTAAATTGCACCACTCAACCATCTTGCCCTGCCATTTCAAATTAATATGGTTTTTTTTAGGCTAGAGTTCTTCCTTTGGCTCTTTGTTGGCTAGGGTTAATCCGGGTGTTCTCTTGCCTGCTGCTTCACAAAAATATGGTTCTAGGATGATCTGCTCTAAGGGGAAGAAGCAGCAGTGGCAGGAGCAAGAGTTTGAAAATGATGGTAGTGATAGTGAGGAAGAAAAGGAGAAGAAAAAGGAGAAGGATGAGGAAGAGGAGGCATTTAACATTTCTTTTGAGTATAGTTCTACTTAGCTCATAGATCAAAGTACCTACTTTGCTTCTGGCACATCACATTGGATGGCCCTGTGGCAGTGTCTCCTATGTCCCACAATTAATGTCAAAGTTCTTCAGGGATTCCTTGAGAGCTTTCTTCTATTGCTTCCTTTGACCATAATGTGAGTATATACTCTTGTGTATATTCTCTGTTATTTAATAGAGAATTGAATAAGAAATTAAGATTTCATATTAGAATTATAAGCTCACTCAAATCTAACAGGCCTGAGCTTCTAAATTATAGGAACTTGACCTTTCCATGAACTCTGCATGTTCTTGACAACAGATACCAGGAACTAGCCATTTTTGGAAAATGCTTATGCTTAGGGCTGGGTGGCTTCCTCCCTGATCATATGCAATTAATAAGGACATATGTCAAGCCTCAGAGGTTTGGGATGACTCAACATGAGTATATCCCCAAACATATATTGAGCTTTGTCACACAAACTGACATGTTGCAAGTCCTTGTCAAAAAGCCTTATATAGCTAGTTTTGGCCGGGGGTCTTATTTGTTTGAAAACATATAAAAAGCCCGTGCTTTAAAATCACCATCGAGCTTTTCCTGCGGGAAGTTCGCTTCGGCCAGGAATATCTTCACACAATTCAAGTTGATTGAGGCTGAAACAGGGCTTCCAGCCATTTGAGTTTTTTGAAGTTCCCTTGAATTGGTGATATATTCTCTTCCTCTGCTATAATTGTCATATTGTTAATTGTTCTTATTTCTATTTGTTTTTTAATGCAAATCTAAACTGTCTATACCTTGTCCTATTTTATTAAAACCTTACTTTCATTTCCAATTGAGTCTGAGAGCGTTATTTATAGGAGTGAATCCAAACATATAACTTTTAATAATACAAGAAGTAATAGAGGAATAATCTAATTAATTTAATGAAGAAAAACAATTCGGTTTTTAGGCAAATATCTATTTGACATTCTAATAAGAGAATTGTACTCTCTGCTGTAGAGTTTGAATTTTTGGCAGTTTAGCTCTAAAAAGGACAAAGTATTCAGAATCTTCCTAAGACAACTCAGCAAAGCATTAATAAATGGTTAATTATTATTAATTATAATATATATAATTATTATTAACAATAATTATAACTTACTCATCAACTGAGATACTTTTACAGATTTTGTTGTATGGACATTGTTTTCCTGACTCTTCTCTACTGACTTTGTCCTGTGATACAGAGAACTGTGGACTTTTAATTGAGTCACAGGTTGGAATTTCAGCTTTTCCATTTTTCATCTATGTATCTTTGAACAAATCGCCTCATCTCTGTGGACCTGTTTCTGTCCTACAAGAAAATGAATACTTCATACTATGAATTCCTAGAGGTTACTTCGAGTTCAGTCACCAAATATCAGCATTAAACTGTCATTCTAGGTTTTTATTTTTCTAATTTCCCTGCCAAATACAATGTTTTATATCCTAAGATCTTTCGGTACTTTTCTCACCTCAAATACTACACACTTCCCCTGCTATTTGAACATTTCTCCTGAAGGGGTTTTCCTGTTTCCTACTCCTTTCTTGTCCTTCATATCCCCTCCCATGCCTTAGTAGTGTTTCTATTTTTGTCATCATCTGTCTCCAAGCATCTACAGTTAATTTTTATAAGAAGTCACTTAGCACAATAGACTTATATTAAGTGTTTAATAAATGTTGACTTATTGATCTAACTCTGTTTTTGCTATTCCCACTCTCATTCATCCCACACATCTAATCAGCTGTGAACAGCTTGTGTTGCTGCTGCTGCTGTTGTTTGTTTGTTTTCTTCTACATCTCTCATGTGTAATCTCTACTACTCAGACAACCATCCCTCTGAAACAGTCCCCTCTTACATCATATTTAAATGATTATAATAACTTCCTACTTGGTATCCCTGTTTCATATATCTTTTAACTTTACTCTGTTCTCCACTTAGCTATTAAAAAAGTTTTCTTAGAATGAAATTATGATTATACCAATTTTAGCTCCCTGCAAACTTACACACATATGTATATACACATGCCTACACATACATAACATACATACACATACCAAACTATTTCCTATTGCCTCAAGAATCAGATAGAAACATAATTCTTAGCCTTTTGTGATTTTGTTCCTTTCTGTCATTGTAGTATTCTCATATTTTTATCTCCTACTGCATAATGCTGTGCAATAAACTTTCCTTTTTTTATTTTTTTCCTGTTTCTCTTTCACAATACTGAAGAGAAACAGCAGCAATAGTTTGGATCCATTGCCCTACTAGCAGCTCCTCAGAATCACAATTCCATCTTTGACCTTTTATGGCTTTCTCCTTCTTTCTTCCTCCAAGAGGAAGAGAGGTTTCTTAGGGCCACATCATAGAACTACTCTTTTTCTTTCAAGATGAACGTTAAGCACTATCTTTAGCATGAAGCCTTCCCAGGCTAACAATTATCAGTGGTCTCCCAAACTATCTTGCATTTAATTACTTTGTTCATATATATATATATATATATATATATATATATATATATATATATATATATATATATATATATACATATACATAAACAAACCTTTTTATTTTTATTCTGGGTGTTCATGGTGAACTAGCACAAATTGTGTGAACCAATAACTGAGCTAGTAAGCTAGTAGTATCTTTGGTACATACCTATTACCCCAATTTCATTTGTGACTCTAAGAAAGGGCAGCGTGTGCAGAAGTTATAACCCAGTCAAACCCTCTTGGCAGATGGACTAAACCAGATTGAGAATATCTGAAAGACCTCAAACCTGATAAGTTATAGAGCTGTTTACCTCAGGTATGTAAAGACTTCCCCTAGCAGAATGGATAGGTAAGAGTAATTTGTACCAAAGACCATGAAGGTGGCTAAAGCAGGAATTTCAAGGTTGGTAATATGATACATCAAGATCATTCAAAGTATTGTGGGACCTTTGCCATCCATCTTGACTTTTGACCTGCCATGGGACTTTGGTTATTGTGGAAGAGTGAGTGAGGCTGACAACTATGAGCAATTCTACCTCACATGAAAGTCAACACAACAACCCCTTTTTTCCCCTGAGGCAATTGGGGTTAAGTGACTTGCCCAGGGTCACATAGCTAGGAAGTGTTAAGTGTCTTAGGCCAGATTTGAACTCAGGTCCTCCTGACTTTAGGGCTGGTGCTCTATCCACTGCACCATCTAGTTGCCCCTTAGTATTATTATTTTTTTTAATGAAGATTGAACAACATTCTGCATACACATATACATATGTATGTGTTTATGTGTGTGTGTATATGTATATGTATATGTATATATATACTTATATATACATATATATGTATATATATACGTATATATATATATACATATATATGTATATATATACGTATATATACACACATATATACGTATATACACACATATATATACGTATATATATATATATATATATATATATATATATATATATATATATATATATATATATATATATATATATATATACACACACACACACACACACATACCCTTGTCTGTTTTGTTAGAATATGTCTTTTTTCCCCATAGCACTCAGTACAATGTCTACCCCATTGAAGCTGCTTAATACATTTTAGGGACTTACTGGTTGACTTAAATCTACCTTTCCAACTTTATGTTACATTTTCCTCTTTTAGAACCTCCTAAGTTAAGCCATGAGGCACAAGATTTGTCTTGCTCATCTATCTGCATGCCTTTATACAAATTGTCTCTCCACCTAGAATGCCCTCACTCCATTAAGAATCCCTAGCTTTCTTTGAAGTTTACCTGAAATTTCATTTCTTATGCACTATCTTTCTGAATCCATCCCAACTCCTACAGCCTCCCCCGCTCTCGTTTCCCTTATATAAACACTAATATTTACTTTGATATTTGTAGGCATTTTTCTTTTAGTTAATAAGATTCATCAATACAAAAGTCGTTTTGCATTTCATCTTTGTACATTCAGTACCCAGAAAATTACATGTAACCTAGAATCTGCTTAAGATTTACTTATTGATGGATTGATTTATTTTAGCACTTTTTGTTCATTTACCCCTTCATATTAAAGAATCTTTATATACTGTCTAATGGTAATTCTTTATATTTATATTGCATTTTAAGATTTATAAGTTTACTTCTTCACAATTCTATTAAGCAGGTTGTGAAGATTCATATTTCTTATTTTTAAGATGAGGAAACTGGGGTTCAAGCAGGTTAATGGAAATAAGATGGTGTAATGAAAACAATACCCCCCCTCTTAATCAAGGGTTCAAATTCAAATTCTACTCTTTGGAAGTTTGCGTGGCAAGAGATAACTAACTTCTCCTTTTCTTATTTCCTTAACCAAAAAAAAAGTGAAGCAGCTGGCTATTTAATGATTTCTAAAACCCCTTCCACAAGAGGTATACATTTTTCTGTAATCTGTAATTTAGGTTTAATAATCTATTATCATATGCTTTGAGATCTTCCAGAGTTTATATTTTATGTAATCAGTTCCTCTGAAATTTATCATTTTATGATTCTGAATTCTACATTCCTTTCAGGTGAAAAATGACTGTCTGTATTCGCAGACATACTCTTAATACTTTTCTAAGATCATTTCTGAAATTCTATGAAAATAAAATGCATTCTGTGTTTTAAGATTTTTTCTGCTTTCTGATTTTTCATGATTTTATATATTCAGGTTAAAACAAATATATGCTACATTCAAACTGAGGGTTTGGAAGACTGCAAAGAGCCTTTCATTTGAAAGGGAACACAATCCTTTCTCCTTTCCTGGAATAGATCACATTGGAAAAACCATGCTAGAGCGGTATGGCATTGTGTATTTGCATTGTTAGACACAAGCCTGCATCCCATGATTTCACTTCACTGTTTCTTTTTTGGTTTAAGTTAATTCTCATTGAATATGTATGTTATATCCAGAAGAAAATGTGAGTTAAAAAGGAAAGACAAAAATAAGATGATAAATAAATACATTTTAAAAGCAAGAAAACTGGAATGATGAGTTTTCCTTGCTATTGGAGATACAAATAGCCTTCATGTGTCTGATTAAGGTGTTAATGACACCTTCCATCTCCTGGGTTCTCCATGAACTTGAACATCACAGTTTACAGAAAGAGAAATTTAGTGCTCACAAAAGAACTTTCTTATTGTCTCACTAGAGAGGAAGACGTGAGAAACTAAGTAGCACTGGCAAATGCTGGGGTTGTACAGAATGATGAGGTGGCCTTGTTAGAAAAAGAAGGGTTTGTTGTGTCTGCTGAAACTCACAACTTCTTAGTCACTTATCTCTCCAGACGCCACTGAGAAGCACAAAGGGACTTACTTCAAGTTCTTCCATTCCAGCAGCTGCTTAAAGACTATCTTCAAAGGAGATGAATCTAACCTCCAAAGACATGTTGTCATCACACTCAGAGAGGAGTAAAAATAATGGATAAAATGGAATTTTTAATGAAAGAGTTTATTCTGAAAAACAGCATGCTATAGCTGAGAGATAATTAGCCTTAAAATTGAAGGAAACCAACATTCAAGGCTCACCTTTGGCACATGTGTTAAGGTTGGACAAATAACTTAGCTTCCCAAAGCTCCAGCAAACTCTCGATGATGAATTACTGATCTGTTTGGCAAAGAAATTTCTCTTCACTAATGATATCACAGCAGGAAAGAAGATAGGAAGGAAGAAAGAAGGGAAGAAGGAAGGGAGGAACAGAGGAAGGGAAGGAGGGAGGGAGAGATGAAAGGAGGGAGAAAGGGAGGGAAAAAGATAATTTTTCATCGTCTTAGTCTCCTTACCTACAAGTATTCACAAAAGCTGATCCATATGCTTGCAATGACTGCCCTCTCATACATGGTATAGTTTTATTGAAAGTTTTTTTTTCTCCATTGTTTCACCCAACGTCCAGATTTACTTGTGTGTTTTATTACCCTGAATCAGAGATTTCTGAAAACTTATCACTTCTGCCAAACAGGAGATTCCCTGCAGGCATAATGTTCACCTTTATGTTATCAATACTGAACACAGCAACTTACACATAACAAATCTTTTCAAACTAGTTATTAACATTCACAATTTTGGAGGCACTTTTAATTATCTCTCTTTCCCCCCTCCTTTTCCTCAGCAAATTGTTTGATAATTAGTCAAAATGAATTTATTAAGCACTTATTATTTTCCAGGCACTGTGATAATCATTAAGCATATCAATATTTTTAAAAAGATAATATCTTTATTAAAAAGCTTACTTTTTTATATGGGAAGAAAACACATATAAGGTGAGCTATAAGGGGTGATGGGATATTCCAGCACAAAAGTATATTGGCTAAGGCTGGAATATGAAAAATGTTTAGTCTCGACCTTTTCTCAAAATGGAAGTTCCAAAAACGTCATACCAGTGAAAGAAGGGGAGCATAAAAAATGAGGCAGGAGATTGCTGACAAACTACGTCAATATATACCAAAAATCTGAGATGATCTATATGTAGCCTCTCTTCAAGAAAGAGGTTCTAGAAATAGTCAAAAGGCTAACTGTTTACATCTATATCTCTTAGAGTTGTACACTATTTAGTGGCTTCTTTAGTTCATTCTTTCATACTTTCCAACCTGGACTATAATCATATCTTCTTAAGCAGATCTGCTTAAGGTCTCTCTTGGAGGAGAGTATAAATTAAGGGGAGTTCACTGGAACCTCTCATCCATGTATGCAGGAGATTTTTAGAAATTGAAATTCATAAAATGTCCGGAAGAATCTCAGAGTCAGTTATCTTCTAGCATGGATCTCCATCACATTGGTATCTAATCAATTACAATGTCATTTTTAAAAGTTTTAGGTGTAATATAAATTAAATTATTTTTTCAGTGTTTAGTGTGATGTACACCCATCTATATATCCATAGATACAGAGAATTTCCTGATGAATGGCAATAGGAGAACAAAAGAGATATAATTTCTATTGCAATCAAGGACACTAAATGAGGCATGTAACTGCACTGCTCTCAAATTTAGTTTTCTTGTTTGTTTATAAAATGGCAATGAAACTTGTAGTATTGACATCATGGGATTGTTTTGAAAACCACAAGAGAAACTTTAATTTGTTATTTATCCTTTTCAATCAGGAATGGTTCTTCATGTCCCCATTTGGGAATTTCTTGGCAAAAATACTGAAGAGGGGGGTATCTAAGAGGCTCAGTGGATAGAGCACCAGCCCTGAAGTCAGGCGGACCTGAGTTCAAATCTTTTTTTTTTTTTAAATTTTTTATTATATATATATTTTTTTATAATATTATCCCTTGTATTCATTTTTCCAAATTACCCCCCCTCCCTCTATTCCCTCCCCCCGATGACAGGCAGTCCCATACATTTTACATGTGTTACAATATAGTCTAGGTACAATACATGTGTGTGAATATCATTTTATTGTTGGACAATAAACATTAGAATCCGAAGGTACATGCAACCTGGGCAGACAGATATTAGTGCTAACAATTTACATTCACTTCCCAGTGTTTCTTCTCTGGGTGCAGCTACCTCTGTCCATCATTGATCCACTGGAAGTGAGTTGGATCTTCTTTATGTTGAAGATTTCCACTTCCATCAGAATACATCCTCATACAGTATTGTTGTTGAAGTGTACTGTGATCTTCTGGTTCTGCTCATTTCACTCAGCATCAGTTGATTTAAGTCTCTGAGTTCAAATCTGATCTCAGACACTTAACCCTTCCTAGCTGTGTGACCCTGAGCAAGTCCCAACCCCAATTGCCTCAGCAAAACAAAAATAAAAATACTGAAGTAGCTTTTCATTTCATTCTCCTACTCATTTTACAGATGAAGAAACTGAGGTAAATAGAATTAAATGACTTGCCCATGGTTATATATAAGATCAGATTTGAACTCAAGCCTTTCTGAATCCAGGTCCAATAATTTGAACAACTTATTAGGCACTAAATTAGCTTATAATAGATTATTACTGGGTATTCATTCACAGTAAATAAGAGCATACATGAAAGAATAAAGTCACAAAGTATGTCCTGGAGAGGCAAAAGGGAAAAAGGATTTTTTATAGAGTATAAGGGCTTTGGGATACTTCTTTTTGCATGGTATTGAGATAATTATATCAAACACCAAAATATGACATAGCCTCTGCAATGTTATATCTTCTCACAAAAATGTGACCTGAACAATAACCTTAGGTACTACAATAAGTAGAAGAAAATATCCCTAATAACCATGTGACAAAATTCAAGAAGAAGGAGAACTCATTGACTTAGGTAGGTGATGTATTTTTTTAAGTTTGGTGAAAACATGAAATAAAAAATAACCAAATGACAATGAGGAAGAGTATATTACCAATGAAAATAACCTAGTGTATCAATATGAATTAAAAGTATGTTGTGGCAGTCAAGAAAGCTAATGAATTTGAGCTTTATTATGAGATATTTCATGTACCAAAGCAATGAGGTTATGTTCACTGTCCTCTGTCCTAATTAGGCTGCCTATGCATGAAGAATTGTTTCAATTATAAAGAAAAGGTTACCTCGAAAGCTTACAGATGACCAATATGGTGATAGATCTAGTAACTATATCTACATATGTTGAAGGACATATGCACATTTAGCCTGGGGATATCCAAGTTTTGTGGCAGTTGGGTTCACAGAATTTTAGATTTAGAAATTAAATGCATGTTAAGGGATATTTAGTCTAACTTTATAGAGTAATGAATCTGAAAACTGGAGCTCGTAGAGATTGTGACCTGTCCATGGTCACACAGGTAGTAATTGTCAAAGTTCTTTATCAAAAGCAACCTGTTTTACATTATCTTTAGATAATCAGAAAATTTGGCTCTACTTAAAAATATTGTTTTGAATGTTTCATTCAGTGGTTCAGATCATAATATATGCCTACTTAATCATGCTATACAAGTTTGGTTTATTTTCCCATTAATTTACCATAGCATAGGTTACCACCTCTCCTTCTTATTTTCCGACATTCTAAGAATAGAGACAGAGCACTGGAGCTGTCCAGCTGTCATGTCCTGAACTCTCCATATGATCAACTCTCTTTTCTTCCTATCATATGTTTTCCAAACAGAGAAGAAGGAAAGGAAGAAAAGGAAGGAAAGAAGACATACTTTCCCCAGAAATCATCTAGGTAAACTACCCAGATATTGTAGGAGCAGAGGGTAAAATATAATATTTGAAAGAATTCACAATTCACCTACTGAAAAAAAAATACCAAAATGAAAATTATCAGAAGCATCATAGTTAAATTCGGAAATTATCAGGTAAAAGACAAAATACTGCAAGCAGACAAAAATAAACAATTTGATTATTACACAGCCATAGTCAATATAATAAAATATTTATCATGTTCTACATTAAATGACTAGAAGGCTTCAAAGATGAGATTCTGGGGGACAAAAGAGTTGGGATCACAATCAAGAATCAACCACCCAGCAAAACTGAGAATAACATTTTAGTGGGGGCTAGGGTAGACAGTAAATGAAATAGAGGCCTTTTTAGGCATTCTTGATGAGAAGACAAGATTTGAATAGAAAATTTGACTTTCAGATTCAAAATGCAAAGAAAGAGAGAGAGAGAGAGGGAGAGAGAGAGGGAGAGAGAAAGAGAGAGAGAGAGAGAGAGAGAGAGAGAGAGAGAGAGAGAGAGAGAGAGAGAGAGAGAGAGAGAGAGAGAGAGAGAGAGGGAGAGAGAGAAGAGAGAGAGAGAGAGAGAGAGAGAGAGAGCGAGGGGAGAGAGAAGGGGAGAGAGAGAGGGAGAGAGAGAGAGGGAGAGAGAGAGAGGGAGAGAGAGAGGGGAGAGAGAGGGGGAGAGAGAGGGGGAGAGAGAGAGGGAGAGAGAGAGGGAGAGAGAGAGGGAGAGAGAGAGGGGAGAGAGAGGGAGAGGGAGGGAGAGGAGGGAGAGGGAGGGAGAGGGAGGGAGAGAAGGAGGGAGAGAGAGAGGGAGAGAGAGAGGGAGAGAGGAAGGGAGAGAGGGAGGGAGAGAGGGAGGAGAGAGGGAGGGAGAGAGGGAGGGAGAGAGGGAGGGAGAGAGGGAGAGAGAAAGCACAAGAAATTTGTTACGGTTAAAATATATTCCTATATGGGAAAGTGATATATACACTTTCTCATTATTACACAGTTAGGAGTACACATAGAAAGTAGAGGTGTGAGTTGAATGTGATGTTATCATTATACAAAAGAACCAAAATTAAAGTGAGAGAAAGCGTAAAGGAGATGTAGAATAGCATAAGTTATTTGACATAAAAGAAACCCGAGATTTTACAGTGGAGAGGAAAATAGAGAAAGTAGGTAGGGGAGCACATGAACCTTACTTTCAAAAGAACTGACTCAATGAAGGAATAAAATACATTGAGTTGAGTTAGAAATTTTCCTTATCATACAGGAAAGTTGGAAGGGTAAAAGGATAAGAGAAAGTAGGGAGCTGAGTGAACGGAAGCAATTTAGGAGAAACAAAAATCAGAAACAAAACACTTTTCAAAATGGATAGGATAAAAGGAGAGACAAATAGTAGTATAAACAGGGAGATGATGGGATGAAGGGAAATATATAGTTAATAATCATTAGTGTGAAAAAACATTATAGTGAGTTTGTCTGATAGACTTCATTTCTCAAACATAGGAAATCAAGTCAAATTTTAAAAATTTCAATTGATATATGGAAAAAGAATATGAAGTTTTCAGACGAAGTAATCAAAACAATCTCTAGTCATATAAAAATGATTCAATACTGATAAGAAGAATGCAATTTAAAGCCACTCTGAATTATTAGAGAAATTATAGACTTAGTCAATCATTCTGGAGAGCTATTGCTAACTAGATCCTAAGGGTTATAAAACCATATATGCCTTTGACAAAGTAATATCACTTTTAAGTCAGTATTCCAAAGAGATTTTTTTAAAAAAGGAAAAAGACCCATTTGTTCAAAAATATTAATAGAAACTCTTTTAGTGGTAGAAGAGAATTGGGAATTGAAGCAATGTCCATCAATTGGGGAATGCCTGAACGAAGGTTATTCTATGTGATTTTGATGGAATACTACTGTATTTAAAAAAAAAATGATTAGGATAATCTTAGCAAAAAAAATCAGGAAAACTCACATGAACTGATGGAAAGGGAAATGAACATTACACACACACTGACAACAATACTTTATAATGATCCACTATGAATAACTTAGCTATTCAGAGAAAAACTATGATTCAAAACAATTTTATAGGACACATGATGAAAGATGCTATCCATCTGTGGAGAAAGAACAAGTCATGACTGAATGCAGATTAATGAAAAATTGTCTTTAAATAATTTATTTTGTGGGCTTTGTCTATATTTTCTTTCACATAATGAATTACATAGAAATAGGTTATACATGTATAGCCATGCAAAACACATGTCAAATTGCTTACCATTTCCACAAGGGGAAAAGGGAAGGAGAGGGGGAATTTGGAGCTCAAAGTTTGAAAACGAATGATTTTTTAAATGATTTTATATGTAATTGAGAAAAAATTAAGATTTGAAAAAAAATTGGAAATGAAATAATCTAATCCTAAAGAATAAGTGGATCTAAGAACAAATCAAGAAACTATCTATAATTTCATTAAAGAGAATGACAACAATGGGAAAGCACAACAAATTTAATGGGATGCAATCAAGAGGATGATAACACTTTTACATAAACACAATAGAAAAAAGAACAGATCATTTGCGTATGCCATTAAAAAATTTAAAATAATAAATTAAAAATCACCAATTGAGCACCAAATAGGAAATCTCGAAAATAAAAGATGATATTAATAATATAGAAATTTTAAAAATTGGACTAATAAATAAATTCAGGAGCAGACTTTATGGAAAAAATATGATGGATAAGTCATTGGTTAATTTGATGTTTAAAAACAGAAAGTAAATCAAATATTCAGTATCAAAACTTAAAAGGATGAAATTGCCACCAATGAAGAAGAAATTCAAGAAATAGTTATGAAATACTTTCCCCAATGTTTTGCCAACAATATGACAATCTAAATAAAATATTTATGAATTTATTAAAAAATATCCAGATTAAGAGATAAGGAAATTGAATAAATAAATAGCCCAATCTTAGAAAAAAAGTAATTAAACAAGCTTCAGTAAATTCCCTATGAGTTTACTATAAGAGATATAAGAACAAATTTCCAGGACCAGATGAGTTCACAAGCAAATTTTTCCAAACACTCAAAGAAAAATTAATTCAACTATTAAATAACCTATATGGAAAAATAGGCAAAGATGGAGTTCTACCAAACTCATATTATGACACAAATATGGTGTTTCTACCTAAGTCAGGAAGAGGAAAACAGAAAAATAAAATTACCGACCAATATCCCTAATAAATATGGATGTAAAAACCAAACACAAGCAAGACAATCAGAAAAATATAATACAAATATTATAAACTATGATTTGATGGGATATATTCCAAGAGAGTGGGGTAAGTTCAATTTTAAGAAAACTATCACCACGATTGATCATATCAATATAAAGCCAACAGAAATTATATGGATTTCTAAATAGAAACTAAAAAAAAAAGTCTTTGACAAGATTCAAAAACATTCCTATTAAAAATACTAAAGAGCATAGGAATAAATGGAATTTTATTTAGTATTTATCTAAATCATTTTCTAAAATGGGGATAAACCAGAAGCTTTCCCAATAAGGTCACCAGTAAAGCAAAGATGTTCATTATCAATGCTATTATTCAATATAGCACTAGAAATGTTAGCTGTAGTATTTAGTGAAGAAAAACAAATGGAATGAGAATGAGAAATGAGGAAAGAACTTACCACTTTTTGCAGAGAATATGAGAGTATACTTAGAAAACACTAGAGAATCAATTAATAAAAACATTTTTCTAATAATTAACATTAGCAAAATTGTAGGAGAAAAATGAATCTGTATAATTTATCAGCATTTCTATATTTCACCAGCAAAGTTCACCAAGAAGAGATAAATAGATAGAAAGAAAGATAGATAAATAGAAAGATAAATTCCATTTATAATAATCATAAACAATATAAAGTACCTGTGAGTCTCTGTCAAAACAAACTCAGTAGCTATATGAACAAAATTAGAAAACCTTTTTGAAAGAAATAAAGTCAGAACTAAACAATTAGAAAAAAAAAACATATCAATTGTTCATGGGTAAGCCAAATCAGCATCAGAAAAATAGCAATTCTTCCTGAACTAATTTACATATTCAGTTCAATAATAATCAAACAAAAATTATTCAATGGAGCTCCACACACACGGAAAAAACAAAACATTTTTTTTTCACCTGGAAGAAAAAAAGATCAAGAATTTAAAAGGAATTAATGATAGAAAAAAAAATCAAAGAACACAGGAAGAAGACCAGCAATACTAAATCTCAAACTATATTATAAAGCAACAATCATCAGCATTGGGTAGGACTATCTAAGTGAATGAGTGGAATATTTTAGGCACAAGAGACAGTAGGGGGCAGAGCCAAGATGGCAGAGAGCAGACATATGTCTACCTGACTTCCTCTGAGCTTCCCTCAAATCAACAGCAGATTAAGGCTCTGAATTGATTTTGGAATGACAGAATGTACAAATATTTAGAGTACAACAAATTTTCAGTAAAATATACTTTGGAAGAAATTCAGAAATGGTGTGTTTTAATTTGGCAGGGGGAGAGACTGATGAGTGCAGACAGCAGCGAAGAGAGCCCAGGGCAAGGAGCCAAAGTGGTTAGTCAGGGCATTACTAGAAAATATATTGCAAGGCTCTTAGGCTAGTATGTCCTCCTTGCAAGCCAGTGGATCAGCAGATTAGCAGATTAGATTAGGCAAATTCTGATATCTTGAACCTCAGAACTGGACCTTCCATGCCTATCCAATAGCATAAGTCAGCAATATGAGCCCCAGGGCTAACTAAAGCAACTGTCACCCTTTTGCCTTAAGAGCAGAGCTCAGACTTTAAAAGAATGAGGAAAAAAAAACTGATGATAGACAGATTTTATGGAGGAGAACAGACCTTACAACTTGAGGATCCCAAAAGTAAATCAGTTCCAGATAAGGCCTCAAAGGATTGATCATCATGTCACAAGGCTCTCTTGGAAGAATTCAAAAAGGATCTTAAAAGAAAATTAGAAGACAAATAGGTAAAGGAAATGAGATTTTATTCAAGGGAATATGGACAAGGAAAAATTATCTGAAGAAAACTCCTAAAAAATAGTTTTGATGAAATGGAAAATGCAAATAACTTCTTACAAAACAAATAAGAAAAAGAAAACAATTCACTGAAAAGCAGAATTTGTGAAATGGGAAAAAAAAAACATAATGAACAAAACAACTCAATTGACCAAATGCAAAAATAGATTTTAAAAAGCTAACTGAAGAAAATAATTCACTAAAAATAGAATTGAACAAATGGAAGTACATGGCACAATGAGACTTCAAGAATCAGTCAAACAAAACAAAACAAAACAAAAAATAAAATAGAAGAAAATGTAAAATAGCTCATTTCAAAAATCAACTGACTTGGAAAAATGATCATTTTAAATGAATATAAATGAAATTCATTCTCCCATAAAATGACATAGAATGGGAGAATGGATTAAAAGCAGAAATCTATCATATGTTGTTTTTAAGAAATACATTTAAACCAGAAGGATACAGAATGAAGATGAAAACTGAAGCAGAAGCTATTATACTTCAGCTGAAGTAAAAAAGCAGGGGTAGTAATCCTGATCTCAGATCAAGCAAAATAGATCTAATTAATAGATATAAAATAGATCTAGATATAGATCTAATTAATATATATAAAAAGGAAACTATATTTTGCTAAAGCATACCATAGATAATGAAATAATATCAGTACTAAACATATATTCAATAAGCGGGCAAACTTTTTTCACTCCTAATCTTATTGGGAATGTTTCTATTTTATCTCCATTATATATGATGCTTTCTGATAGTGTTAAATAGATATTATTGATTATTTTAAGGAAATAATTTTTCATAAGGAAAGCATCCTTATGTTCGCTTGTGTTTTTATAAGGAATGAGTTGGATTTTGGCAAACTTTTTTTGGCATCTATTGAGATGATCATATGAATTTTTTCTTTATGGTTATAGATATACTCAATTATGCTAATAGTTTTCCTAATATTGAACCAGTCCTGCATTCCTAATATATATCCTACTTAGTCATAGTGCATTATTCTGGGAAAAACTTGCTGTAGTCTCTTTTTTTCTAATATTGTATTAAAATTTCTACATCATTATTCAATATTCAATCAGTATTCAAAATTGATCTATAATTTTCTTTTTTTTTCTTTTTTTTTTTTAATTTTATTTTATAATTGTAACATTTTTTGACAGTACATATGCATGGGTAATTTTTTACAACATTATCCCTTGCACTTACTTCTATTCAGATTTTTTCCCTTCCTCCCCCAACCCCCTCCCCCAGATGGCAAGCAGTCATATGTCATATGTTAAATATATTACATATGTTAATATATATTACATATATATATCATATGTTAAATATATTACAGTATAATTTAGATACAATATATGTGTGTAGAACCGAATTTTTTGTTGCACAGGAAGAATTGGATTCAGAAGGTAAAAATAACAGTTTACATTCATTTCCCAGTGTTCCTTTTCTGGATGTAGCTGGTTCTGTCCATCATTAATCAATTGGAATTGGATTAGTTCTTCTCTATGTTGAAGAAATCCACTTCCATCAGCATACATCCTCATACAGTATCATTGTTGAAGTGTATAATGATCTTCTGGTTCTGCTCATTTCACTCAGCATCAGTTGATGTAAGTCTCTCCAAGCCTCTCTGTATTTCTCCTGTTGGTCATTTCTTATAGAACAATAATATTCCATAACATTCATATACCATAGTTTACCCAACCATTCTCCAACTGATGGACATCCATTCATCTTCCAGCTTCTAGCCACTATGAAAAGGGCTGCCACAAACATTTTGGCACATACAGGACCCTTTCCCTTCTCTAGTAGTTCCTTGGGGTATAAGCCCAGTAGTAGTATGGCTGGGTCAAAGGGTATGCACATTTTGATAACTTTTTGGGCATAATTCCAGATTGCTCTCCAGAATGGTTGGATTCTTTCACAACTCCACCAACAATGCATCAGTGTCCCAGTTTTCCCACAGCCCCTCCAACATTCATCGTTATTTGTTCCTGTCATCTTAGCCAATCTGACAGGTGTGTAATGATACCTCAGTGTTGTCTTAATTTGCATTTCTCTGATCAATAGTGATTTGGAACACTCTTTCATATGAGTGGAAATAGTTTTAATTTCATCATCTGAAAATTGTCTGTTCATATCCTTTGACCATTTATCAATTGGAGAATGGCTTGATTTCTTATAAATTAAAGTCAATTCTCTGTATATTTTGGAGATGAGGCCTTTATCAGAACCTTTAACTGTAAAAATTTTTTCCCAATTTGTTACTTCCCTTCTAATCTTGTTTGCATTAGTTTTGTTTGTGCAGAAACTTTTTAATTTGGTGTAATCAAAATGTTCTATTTTGTGATCAATAATGGTCTCTAGTTCTCCTTGGACACAAACTCCTTCCTCCTCACAAGTCTGAGAGGTAAACCATCCCATGTTCCTCCAATTTATTTATGATTTCGCTCTTTATGCCTAAATCTTGGACCCATTTTGATCTAATCTTAGTATGTGGTGTTAAATGTGGGTCCATGCCTAGTTTCTGCCATACTAATTTCCAGTTTTCCCAGCAGTTTTTGTCAAATAATGAATTCTTATCCCAAAATTTGGGATCTTTGGGTTTGTCAAAGATTAGATTGCTATTTTTATTCACTATCTTGTCCTGTGAACCTAACCTATGCCACTGATCAACTAGTCTATTTCTTAGCCAATACCAAATGGTTTTGGTGATTGTTGCTTTATAATATAGCTTTAAATCAGGTACACTTAGACCACCTTCCTCTGACTTTTTTTTCATTAGTTCCCTTGCAATTCTCGACCTTTTATTCTTCCATATGAATTTTGTTGTTATTTTTTCTAGGTCATTAAAATAGTTTCTTGGGAGTCTGATGGGTATAGCACTAAATAAATAGATTAGTTTGGGGAGTATTGTCATCTTTATTATATTCGCTCGGCCTATCCAAGAACATTGAATGTCTTTCCAATTATTTAAATCTGACTTTATTTTTGTGGCAAGTGTTTTGTAATTTTGCTCATATAATTCCTGACTCTCCTTTGGTAGATATATTCCCAAATATTTGATACTATCGACTGTTATTTTGAATGGAATTTCTCTTTGTATCTCTTGCTGTTGGATTGTGTTGGTAATGTATAAAAATCCTGAGGATTTATGTGGATTTATTTTGTATCCTGCGACTTTGCTAAAATTCTGAATTATTTCTAATAGCTTTTTAGCAGAGTCTTTGGGGTTCTCTAAGTATACCATCATGTCATCAATCTATAATTTTCTTTCTCTGTGTTGACCGTACTTGGTTCAGGTGTCAACATCATATCTACATGAAAAGAGATTTGGTAGGACTCCTTCTTTCCCTATTTTTTCAAATAGTTTTCATAGTATTGGAATTAATTATTCTTTAAATATTTGGAAGAATTCTCTTATAAATCCATTTGGCCCTGGAGATTTTTTTCTTAGAGAGCTGATTAATAGGTTGTTCGATTTCTTTTTTTTTTCTAAAATGGGACTATTTAAATGATTTATCTCCTCCTCTTTTAATCTGGGTATTCTATATTTTTGTAAGTATTCCTTCATTTCCTTTAGAGGATCTGCTTTATTGGCATATATTTGGCCAAAATAGCTCCTAACTATTGCTCTAATTTCCTCTTCAGTAATGGAAAGTTAACCCTTTTCATTTTTGATAGAAGCAATTTGATTCTCTTTTTCCTTTTTCTTATCAAATTAACTAAAGGTTTATGTATTTTGTTGTTATTTTTCATAATGCAAATTCTAAATGTTGTTTATTAGATCAATAGTTTTCTTATTTTCAATTTTATTAATCTCTCCTTTTATTTACAGACTGTCAAATATTGTGTGGGTTAATCATCCTATTCAAGTAACTCTCCTCTACAAAATATCCTCCAATAAACTGTCAAATTTATCTTCCTAATGCACAGATCTGATCAAGCTATGTCATTCCTCAATAAAATTATGGTTCTCTATTCTCCCCCCCCCCAAATACTTGTAAGATGCTCCATTTTCCTTCTAAAGTCCTTCATAAAATTGTCACTTCCTACCTTTCCATGCTTCTTATACATGAATCTCTTTTATGTACTCTATGATTTAATGACATTGGCAACCATTCTGTTACTCTCACATGAAACAAACTATTCCTTAATCCTGCATTTTCATTGGATTTTTCTCATGTATGGAACTCTTTTAAGCCCCACATTCAAAACCAAAATCATTTTTTGTTCTTAAGATCTTCTTCTTTTTCTAATTTTTACAGTTTTGTTGAAGTGCCAACCATTCTTCCAGTCAAATTCACAAAAATAGATGTCTTTCTTGATTTCTTATTCTCTCCCTTCATATACAATCAGTTGTGAAGGCCTATTTGAATTATTATCGTGATATTTCTTGAATGTGAATTCCTCTAACATTGGTTAGATGATTCTGGTAGAGAGCAGTATGTAAATAATTTTGTCTCATCTTTCTCCTCACTGTTCAGGAGCCAAAATGTAGTGTGCTTTCTAGAGCCCCCAAATTGGGGTGCCAAAATATACTATCCAGGCTAGCTTTATGGAGGATCTTGGGGCCAGACTTGGTCTTAGTGGAAAAGTGAGTCAGGAGACTCAGGATGATGCTCAAAGATGGAGTCCTTATTTCAAGTCCTCTCAGCCCTTAAATACTTTGGTATGATTACATCATTACAGTACACTTAGCTTTCCAGTTTTCTAACACCTAACACACACATACACACCTATGCAGTGATACTGGCCTCCTTGTTAACTCTGAAGCAAAATATCCCATTTCACAATACCAACTATTTTCTCTAACTGTCCACCATGACAGGCATGAGTAGAGAGAGTATTCCAAACTCCTGGTTTTCCTGCATTTCCAATTTTCCAATCACAGCTAAAAATCTTCCAGAGTCAGCCTTACCCTATGTCTCTCTAAACTAACATATTCTCTCTGAGAATTTTTTGAACTTATGCTGAATATATTGTTTACTTATTGTCTCCTCCTTTAGACTGTGATTTTTTTGAAAGCAGACTTCTTTTCTGGCACATATTAGGTGTTTAATAAATGCTTCTAGATCTGACTTTTTTTTTATTTTTTTTTATTTTTTTTATTATATATATATATATATTTTATAATATTATCCCTTGTATTCATTTTTCCAAATTACCCCCCCTCCCTTATTCCCTCCCCCCGACGACAGGCAATACCATACATTTTACATGTGTTACAATATAGTCTAAGTACAATACATGTGTGTGAATATCATTTTCTTGTTGCACAATAAACATTAGAATCCGAAGGTACATGCAACCTGGGCAGACAGATATTAGTGCTAACAATTTACATTCCCCTCCCAGTGTTTCTTCTCTGGGTGTATCTACCTCTGTCCATCATTGATCAACTGGAAGTGAGTTGGATCTTCTTTATGTTGAAGATTTCCACTTCCATCAGAATACATCCTCATACAGTATCGTTGTTGAAGTGTACAGTGATCTTCTGGTTCTGCTCATTTCACTCAGCATCAGTTGATTTAAGTCTCTCCAACCCTCTCTGTATTCCTCCTGCTGGTCATTTCTTACTGAGCAATAATATTCCATAACTTTCATATACCACAATTTACCCAACCATTCTCCAACTGATGGACATCCATTCATCTTCCAGTTTCTAGCTACAACAAAAAGAGCTGCCACAAACATTTTGGCACATATATGTCTCTTTCCGCTCTTTAGTATTTCTTTGGGATATAATCCCAGTAGTAGCGCTGCTGGGTCAAAGGGTATGCACAGTTTGATAACTTTTTGGGCATAATTCCAGATTGCTCTCCAGAATGGCTGGATTCTTTCACAACTCCACCAGCAATGTATTAGTGTCCCAATTTCCCCACATCCCCTCCAACATTTGTCATTATTTGTTCCTGTCATCTTAGCCAATCTGACAGGTGTGTAGTGGTATCTCAGAGTGGTCTTAATTTGCATTTCTCTGATCAGTAGTGATTTGGAACACTCTTTCATGTGAGTGGATATAGTTTCAATTTCTTCCTCTGAGAATTGTCTGTTCATATCCTTTGACCATTTATCAATTGGAGAATGGTTTGGCTAGATCTGACTTTTAATATTATTGTGAAAAATATTTGCTAGGTATCTATCCATTTTCTAGGTACTTTGTTCTAAAAAATACACAGAATTTCTTTTTAAATTCTGAAGCAAATAACATGGTTTTAAATAAGGAAATACAAAGGTAGAGCAAAATATAATCATGTTGGTCAGATTGACAAAGATGATGATCATTTGAAGGATTATGGGAGGACAAGCACAGGAATTACTGCTGATAGAATCAAGAATTTGCTAGATCATTGTAGAAAGGAATTGAGAATTGGACAGCAAGTCACAAAATTATGCATGACCTTTGACCCAAAAATGGTTATTAGTCATCTAACTAATGGATCTAAAATACAGGTAAAGGATCCACATGTGCATGGCTATTTACCATAATTTTTGTTATTTGTTGTTGTCACTGTGTTAAAGTTGTTAAGGTAAAGGAATTGAAGGAAAATAAGAGAAGCTGAACAGACTGTAGTCCATTAACTTAATGGGATATCATTACTTAAGAAATGGATAATATAAAAGATTCTGAAAAAAAATAGAAAGATATGTATGAACTAATAAAAAATGAAATGAGGAGAATCATAAAAATGAGCTATATGATAACTAAAATAATTATGTGACACATGATTGCTGAAACTATTAAAACGCTGTCTGATGGAATGACCAGTTATGATGGTAGAAGGTAGATGAAAGATGTTCGTTTCACCTTTCTCCTGACTCTAAATTTTCTTTAAAGACATAAGAATCTCAACATTTTGGAAGACCCATTCTAGCACTGTACTTCTCTTATTCAAAGTACACTTTGTTCCCTTATGCCTGTCCTTTGATTAACTGGTTCTTTGCAGAATGTCATTTAAAGAAATGGGCCACATTTCTCTAAGATGTCTAAGATCCAGTCTTAACTCTCTGCACTTTGCCTATCATACCCTGTAGACTTTTTGTCTTAAGGTCTATTATAGCTCTTTCCATTTAATGTTTTCTTGGGATAATAAAAAGATTCACATCACAAGGCCACTACAGGAAAAAAAAAAAGTCCTGATCACCTGACAGCATGAAAAATACCAAGATATTATATTAATTGTGATAGTGGCAAGAAGAGCTAAGGACAGAATTTATGCTGGATGCACCAAAGGAGACAAAATTATATTTTTTTTCCAAAAAGCAGGTCAAGGACTCATCACTAATTAGGTAAGGTAAAAATCCTTCAGTTAAAAGCCTTTTAGATAATGATAGGAAATGATGAAATCTGCTTATTCTAATTGCAATAAGAGTTTTCTGATCATGGAAAGAGAATGCACTTGGATGCTTTCTAAGACTTTCTATTTTCTTAGTGACACATTTTAATGCCAGAGGTGAAATGGACCTTACAAACTATTCTGCACCACCCCTACCCATAATATGAGTCACATTCGAAACATTTAAGGTAAACCCTCCATCTGAACACTTCCTATGAGGGGTAACTCACTACCACTGCAGGCAGCCCATTCATTTTGAGCTAGTGCCTTTGCTTAGAATGGTTGTGAGTAAAGCTTCTGGCATACTGCAGAGAGATATTTAAAGGTGAACTGTTTCTATTTCTAAATTCACTTAGATGTCTGCTGGCTGCTCAAATGTATATCAGCTTAATGCATCATTAACAAATTCTGGGGATACCTGATATAGCGAACAAGATCTGAGTGACTTTGATGACTCCTTGTTATGTCCCTATTACATGTCTGCTTGACCTACTTCAAAGAAATCAGGGAACCTTAACATGAGCAATTATGTGTGCAAGTGTTGAATAAAGGCAATTGTCATATGCTTCAAAATGGAGAAATTATATAACGAGAACTAGGGGTCAAAGATACGATATTGGCACAAAAGATAATGATGAGGTCCTGATTTATAATAATCCATTCTACTAAGGCTCAGAAATTGTTTTCTTATCTCCTCTCTAAGTATCTATATCTGTATATATATCACTACATATAGAGAAAAAGGAAAGAATTAGAAATAGCTAACAAGAATGGAATAGAAAGACACCAAAACCTAAGTATATTTTTTGGATCTGAAAATTATCTACTGTGGAAGATGAACAAATCTCTTAAACCCTAATTACTGCAATATAGAGAAAACTCCAAATTGGATTTGTAGATTGAGTTTCCTCATTTTTAAATTGCCTGTGCTAACAAACACAAATCTATTCAGAATTTCTATATGTGCTTGTGTCAGACACATATGCATTCAAAATTTACATGCATGTGCAGTATATATACACATACACATATATAGACATAGATGTATAGATAGATATAGATATGGGTTGATAATGAATACCAAACATTTATTTATTTATTGTGTCCCCTATGTCAGAGTAGCAGTGTCTACTAATTCTTTAAGAGCTTTCAGATCTGAAAAAAAAAAAAAAAAACATAGTATAGTATAGGATCTTATCTTTCTATCTATCTATATAATATACTATATATAAATATAGCATATTTATATATCTCATCAGACCCTTAAAACAACTTAGTTATTAAGGTACAATTATGATTTACATTTTATACAAGATGATATTCATACAAATATAAAAATATATAGAGAGATCTAGATATGTAGACATAAACACAAATATATATTTTGTATTTGTTCCTCATAGAGAAAGAAAAAAGGAGAGGAGGAAAGAAGAGGGGGGAGAGAGAGAGATACAGAGATGGAAACAGACAGATACAGAGACAAAGAAAGAGAGGAGGAGAGAGAGGCAGAGAATGACAGGGAGAAAGGGAGAAAGAGTAAAGGGGAGAAAGGGAAGAAAGGAAAAAGAAGAAGAAAGAAAGAGGGAGGGACAAAGACTCGAGCAAAGGTTTGAATTTTCTTGTAAAGTATGAAAGGAACTTAAGTTTTCCTTGCTTGCTTGCTTCCTTCCTTCTTTCCTTACCTTCTCTTTTTTCTGTTTGTCTTTACTCGTTCTCTATCACTATCTCAATCTCTTTGATTCAGTATAAATCTCTCTCTCTCCCCCTCTCTCCCCCTCTCTCCCCCTCTCCCTCTCTCCCTCTCATGGCTTTTTCATGTTAAGCCATTTTTTTGATGTGCAAAGGAGATCTGAGCAAATAATTGTGGTTATTTATCTTTTTCAGTTGTGTCCAAATCTTCATGACCTCATTTAAGATTTTTTGGAATGGTTTCTCAAACTCTTCTTACAGTGAGGAAATTCAGACAAATAATTAAGTATCTTGCCCAGGATTACAAAGCTAGTAAGTGTCTGAGACTGGATTTGTAGCCGCTCTTTGTGACTACAGACATGGTGTTCAATACACTGCTCCACCTAGCAGTCCATCATAACAGCAAATCATTCCCTTTGTGAAAATGCTAAAGCATATAGATAAAACTTTGAAAAATGTGAAATTAACTAACTTCTCTAGTTCTTTTCAATGGGATCTTTAAAAACAGAATTAGAAAGTATTTTGATGATTTTTAGATTTTCTTTATTAAACGAGTCAGTCAAAAAGTCTTTAACAAGAACATCCTATGTTGCAGGTACTGTTAAATGCTTTTAAAAGTCTAATAGAAGTTTCATATCTTTAAGTTGGAGGTAAACTGAAGCCACTGAAGATTATTTAATTAGAAGGAAAGGAGTGACATAATCAGAAGTGAGCTTCTGGAAGATCATTTGGCAGTCAAGTGGGTGATACACAGCAATAGGGAGAGAATTGATACAGAAAGACCAATTAGATGTACATTACAAGTGTCCAGGTAAGAATCTCATGTTTGTTTTCCAATAATCTTTATTTTACTAGCTTTGGGCTCCAAAGTCAAGCTTTGATCTCTGACAATGCACCGCATGAAGTATGGATTCTGGCCAACGGAAAATGACACATGACACAGAAAGTGATAGTACTGATATTTTTGTGCTATAATTGAATTTAAGAAGCTCTTTTGCTTGCCATATACACTGTGGTTTGGGTCAACAATTAGTGCAGGTCTTATTAACTATAGTATATATATGTATATATGTATATATATATATATATATGTATATATATAGTATACTAAATCACTATTGATTAGATAAATGCAAGTTAAACAACTTTGAGGTACCACTTCACATCTTTCAGATTGGCTAAGATGACAGGAAAAGATAATGATAAATGATATAGGGGACGTTGGAAAACTAGCACACTAATACATTGTAGGTGGAGTTGTGAAACAATCTAACCATTCCAAAGAGCAATCTGGAACTATGTCTAAAGAGCTATAAAACTGTATATACCCTGACTCAACAGTGGCATTTCTGAAACTGTATCCCAAGGAAATCATGAAGAAGGGAAAAGGATCCACATATATAAAAATGTTTGTAGCTGTTCTCTTTGTGGTACCAAAGAACTGGAAAAGGAGTGGATGCCCATTATTTGGGGAATAGCTGAACAGACTGTGGTAAATGAAATGAATGGAATATTATTGTTCTATAAAAAAAAATGATGATCAAGCTGATTATAGGAAGCCCTGGAAAGATTTCCATGAACTGATACAGATTGAAACAACCAGAATCAGGAACACATTATATACAATAACAGCAGAAATGTGCAATGATCAACTATGAAATACTTGATTCGTTTAAGTGGTTCAGTAATCCAAAGATATCTCAACAAACTTTGCAAATAAAATGCCAACTGTATCCAAAAAAAAGATCTAAGGAGATTGAATGTAAATCAACAAAGGTGATAACCACTTCTGTCAGCTTCTCTATTTTTTTCCTCTCTCATGTTTTTTTTCTCATTTGCTCTGATTTTTCACTCCCAACATGATTCATAAAGCTATGTGTATTAAAATAAACACAATAAACATAATAAAAACTATATACTATAGACCTCATACTCATTTCTTTTGCGTAGGGAAGCAGTAAGTGAACCAGTAGGCATGTGTTAAACTTCACCATCCATATCCAGTCTGTAATTTGATATTGAACAATAACAACAACAAAAAGATAGGAAACTCAGACTCCCCAAAGTCCACCCAATCCCAATTAAAAACACATATTAGTATTTGTGAAAGAGTCACAATGTTTTATGCTGATTTATTGATCTCCCTGCTATGATCTCTACCAGATTCAGACTATTCTACATTTAGACATCCAATTTATCTTCTGAAAGAATATATATGATCATAACTTGAAGTGTATTTTTAACCAATTAATAAATCCCAAATGGTTTCCTATTTTCTCCATGATCAAGAATAAAATCCTCATTTTAGTATTGAAAGTCATTCATAACCTGTCTCTTCTTTACTTTTCCACCTTACAGTCACACTGTTCCCTTTGTTATTCCTTGAACAAGATACTCCATCTATCAATTTCAGAAATTTTCAATAGCTATTACCAATGCCCAGAATATGTTTCCACCTCATTTTCACTTCTGGATCTTCCACTTTCTACCAAAAATATTTCCAGTTACTTTGATCCTTATGCCTCCCCTAGATTGTTTCTTATTTATCCTACATAAAGCTTGTTTCTGCATAGTCCTTTCTTTTCTGGGATGTGTCTGCTATGCATCCCTCAATTTTTTGGAGCCACATATAAAGAAATAATCTAAACAAGGCTGAGGCCAATTGACAAGTATAAAATACATCAGTGAATTTTAGGGATTTATATGCCAAGCATAGAAAGAATGGGTGGATGAGGTAAAATGTTTTCTATGGAAGCACCCTTAAAATTAATATACCTGTTTTCTATGAGTTATTTTCCCAGGAAGGTGCACTAGATCCAAGGTAAGCCCATTTCCTAAAAGAGACCAATCAGGATTGTACAGTAAAGTAAGCCAAAATGTTGCTCACTCCTAGACACTTTTCCCACTTTTCATTTGCTGAATTTGGTGAATTTTATCTCCTAACTGGCCTAAACCAATCTTGCATCCAATTGTTCTTGCAAAAGATCCTGCTACTGTGCCCCACCTATTCCTGGGAATGATTGTCCATTTTCCCAGCCCCTCCCTGAACCTCTTCTCTGTGTTTCTTTATTAAAAAATATGCTTTGCCTCTCCTGGACTGTGGATACCTTCATACTTTGTACCGGGGAGTTTTAGTACTATTGTCTGTTTTGCCTCCTAATAAAACTTTTCTCCTTCTGACTCATCTTGGACTTCTCTGCATATTGAAGGGTAAGCTTTTCCCGCTGACAATACAATAGTCATGAAGGTAGCTGAACTAGGCGATGTAGAGTGCTTAACTTTTGTCAGAAATAAGACTAAGATTCATCCACTGCATCCTAGGCCATCACCATTCATCCTGACTTTGTATTGTCACTCATCTTCAATGATTCTGCAAAAGATAATTGAGGCTGATGGCTATGTACAACTGCTCACTTAAATCCAATTCATAAGTGACTCAAGACAACATCGCATGATATAATTGCTTCTCTTTTAAACAAAGGACACATGAACATATAATTATTTGCATGTTGTCTCTTCTATTAAATTAGGACATGAGAAAAAGGAATTTATTTTACCGTTGTATATACAGAACTTCTTCCAGTACCTGGGACATAGTAGTAATTAATATGTTTTCTGATACACATCCACACAAGCACATATACCTACATTTTATCGTGTTAATGATTTTGCTATTTTACTGACTTGACAAGACCACTGTACCCATCCATGAGAAGGTTCCATATCTTTTGTCTCATATAAAATTCATTTTTGAAGTGATCTGGAAAAAACTCAGCACCTATATGGCTATATAGGTATACTTTCTTTCATTTCTCATGTTTCATGTATTCATGTATTCTCTTTCTAATTCTAAGGTATATTCAGGGTCATCTCTCTCAAGATTATACTCTTGAATATCCATTTATGTGACAAGTATGAGTTTGTCATCTTCTTGTTTTAGATTCAGTAATCAGAAAGTTTTCTTTCATTGAAAATAATTGAAATTAAATTTACAGTATTCAAAGATTTCAAAGATAATTACAGAGCTAGAGTAGATCTCTGAGAACTTATAGGAGTGCTCTTTGAATGATCACCAATACTAATTTAGCCCATCTACTACTAATACATCATATCCCTGGAGACACATCACTTTTCTGGGAGCCTATCCCAATGTTGGGAAACTTAAAAAGTTTCAAAATTTTTCCTGAAGTAGAGCCCAAACAAATTTTAATTAAACTTGCTCAAATGTATCCTAGTTCCTTATTTAGAGTAAGGTAACAAATAAATAATAAATCACTAATAGATACTAAATTATGTAGATCATATATAGACTGATGGTAGATTGACCAATAGATGGATAGGTAGGTCATGGATGTAAATCTATTATCTCAAGTGAGGTAGAAATTGATACCCGTTGGAGAGAATTAGAAAGGCCAGATACTCCTATCCTTAAATAAAACTAGTAAGTTAATGGACCTTGGGAATCAATTGAATATAGATAGACAGGAATCAGAGTCTGGGAGAACATGGAGATTGAGTTACATGGAATATTTTCAGAAGCAAAGAAGAAATGACAAATAGGATGCATTCAGATGACAGCAGATACTATAGCTTATATAAAGAACTTTTGAAATTCCAAGAAACTAATCTGTATTCTTTCAACTTTTTATGATAGATTAATGATGAAATCTGATATTAGTATCTAGTTACAACTTTGGAACATTTTGAAATTTTTCATATATGTCACAGTCTTGGAAGAGAAATTTTAAAAGTCAATTAATAGGGGCAGCTAGGTGGCGCAATGGATAGAGCACCAGCCCTGAAATCAGGAAGACCTAAGTTCAAATGTAGCCTCAGACTCTTAACACTTCCTAGCTGTGTGATCCTAGACAAGTCACTTAATCAAATGCCTTAACAAAAAACAAACACAAGTAAATGAATAAAAGTCAATTAATAAAAAATAGTTTATCCATAAGGACATGATAAAACCATCAAACTGGAGATTAGCCAAGGAATTTCAGAGGACAATTCTTTCAATCTCTGTAAATAAGAAATTCTCTCTCTACCCTTTTAGGCTGACATTATCTGAATATTTTTAGTTCTAGAGGTGCTTCCCATCCATTCCTTGAAGCCTTCAAGGTTTTTTTTCTTTTTTTTTGTTTGTTTTTATTAATTTTTTTTTTATAAATCACTAGTAATATGCTCAATTACCCCTTGTTTTTCCACTCTTTATAATAGATTCTAAGAGAGTGTTCAATTCTCCCCAAAATGTCTATCATTATTACCTAAGAAGTAAGTTCTTTGATATTGGTAATAATTACATACAATATAGCATTACATCATTTTTATAAGTGAAATTATGAAAGCAAATATAAATGTTTATGTATTGTGATCTAGGAGAAACTCTGCTCCAATCATTATCAGTGTATCTCTTTTGTATTTGCACCTCTGCAGCAGACTTGTAATCTATTTCTCAAAATTCTAAACTTTTTTTTTCCTTCCTCCCCTGCCCCATAATTGTTTGTAGCATACTAAAATGAAATAATTCTATCTCTTCGTATCTGCTTTTTACTTCATATAGTACCATGCAGGTAATTATATTTCCTCCCAAAGGTATTACTTTCATAATCAACTTTTTTATCCCAATATCCTGTTTACCTATTCAGTATTTTTTTTAAATATTCATAGAGATCTAGCAAAAAAAGGTATAAGTAGTAATAACACAGATAATAAGTAAATGAAGATGGAATGGAATCATTGAAATCCAAAAAGAATAGAATATAATATAAAAAGTTATCAGCAGGGTTCATATCAACTACAGAAAGGTTAAGTAGCATGAAAATTGGGAAAAGGTCATTGGATTTGGTAGTAGAGAAGTCATTGATAACTTTGGAGAGAGCAGTTTCCCGATAAATAATAAAACCAAAATGCATATTGTGCTTTGTTTCTAAGTTGAGAAGAAATGGAGATATTTAGTGTAGGTCATTTTTTTTTCAATTATTAAGGCATGAGTTTCTTTCTTACACAATGAAAAAAAATAATGAAACATTTGTAACACACATCCAGTCACACATGCAGACACACACACACACACACACACACACACACACACACACACACACACACACACACTTCCTAAAGAGAAAGAAAAAGATGAACAAAAACATTCATAACAGCTCTTTTATTTATGGAAAAGAATTGGAAAAATGCCATCCATCTACAGAAAAAGGACAGACGAAGGATGAATGCAGATTGAAGCACACACTTTACTCTTTATATTTTTTCTTTTGCAATATGGCTAATATGGAAATATGTTTTGCATAATTTCACATGTATAATATACGTCAAATTGCTTATCTTCTCAAAGAGAGGGGAAAAATGGAAGGAGAAAATTAAAAACTCATTTTTCTTAAATGAAGGATATACTTTATGTGGAATTTAGAAAAAACACAAAATAATAGACAAAAATAAAATTAAAAAAAAATCAATAAATAAAATTTCATACCCTGGCCAAAAAAAAAATTAACATTGGTCATGTTCAAAATATGTAACTGTTCCTGTATTATGAATCTATCACTTTTCTGTCAAAAGGTGATTTTTCATCATTGGTTCTTTACATTTGTGATTGATCATTAGATTGGTTGTTGACTTTTAAATCTTTCAAAGCTATAGAGGACTTTTTAAAAGAGTTTGTCTGGAAAAGGGAGGATTAATATTAAAAGATAGTTAAATCTAGTAAGGTGCTTTTCCCCTTTCTTTTAAAGGTCATAATGAAAGGCATGCTTGTATGAAAGAGACAAGTAGAAAGGGAAAAATTGAAAGTTATAAAAATAAACAATATATTTTGTAATGATTAATTCCAGCAAACAAAAGGGCCACCTCTTCATCACAGAGAAGAGAAAAAAAGCAAAAATCAGAACTGATATCAACTGGCTGGGAGCTAAGGAGAGGGAAAAGAAGATGCTTTTAATATATGTCCTCAATTTGAAGTGATGAAACATGTCAAAATCTTATATTGAGGGAATGGAGGAAGGAGATGGGAGGTTGGAAGAGGGAAGAGATTTGGACAATCTGTGGCCAATGGGATAGCACGTAGACTGGGGAATAATAAAATGTCTGTTTTCCTGAAATGAGGGTCCTGTTAGGCTTAACTACCAATCAATAAGCAGAAAAGCAAGCACATGGCAGAAAGGGATTACCTGATAAGTGAGCCAAAAGGCAATCAGATTGCAAAAAGTCGGATCACTCTCTGGGAAGAGATCTGCTGTGTCTTCTACTCAAATCTCTCCGACAGATTCTTCTTCCTGTAACGAACCGTTGTCTCCAGGCAGTTGCTGTTAACTCTTGTTCAGAGAAGTGACTTCCCTTCCTGCAGAGAGCCCCGTCAAGCCTGATGCAACGCAGAGTCTTCTTCTTGAATCCTGGCTCTGAATCTCCTCCAGCTCTTATCCTTCTCCAGGCCGATCTGCTCTCTGGGCCCAGTGCTATCTCTTTTATCCTCCCAGAGAATGGGCGTGGGATAATGCAAGGGCTTCTGGGAAGAACCACCTCAGCCAATGAGCCTGCTCCTTCCATCAAGTCAACCTGAGTTCTCACCTTGTAATTGTCCAACCTGAATTCTCACCTTGTCACTATCCAGACAACCTGAGTTCTCACTTAGTAATCCTAACAGGGTCCCATTATAATTTTAAAAAATGTTTCAGATCTAATCTATACATTTTTAAAAATTGTATTTTCAAGAGCTAGTAACAATATATGTTGGGAACACAATATGTAACTTTGCTTTACCTCTGGTAGATCTTTTCTTCTCTTCTTGTGAGAGGATGGTAATGATTCAAGGAGACTGAGAGGCAGTTGCTTTTCTCTGATCTTCCCACTGAGAGACAATTGTGTAGTCTGACCTCTCTCCTCTTCCCTCTGCCTCCAACTTATTTTCCCAGTCCACAAGCAACACCTGTGTCAGTAAAGGCTGCTTTGCAACTCAATCAGATGTTCACAGCTGTGGAGGTTCTCAGAGAATTGACCTGCCCCTTATATTGCTCTTAAGCGTAGTCCTTAACAAATACATGATTAAGACTGGGCAAAGAATAATTGAATAAGAAAAATAAATGAGATGAGATCACAGATTTAGGATGAAGAGGGGTAATGTTCTATTGTTCTATATTATTGTTCTATAAAAAAGGAACAAGCTGATTTTAGAAAGACCTGGAAACATTTACAAGAAAGAACTGTTGCTGAATGAAACAAACAGAATCAGGAATACACAGTGTATTCCAGTGATAGCAACATTGTGTGTGATGATCAAATTTGAAAGACTTAGTTCTTAGTGATTCAATGGTTCAAGACAATCCAAATAAACTTGGGATAAAAAATGCTATCTACATCCAGAAAGAGAACTACGGAGATTGAATGTAAATCAACATGTGCTATGGTCACTTCTTTTTTTCTTTCTTTTTTTTTTCTCATGTTTTTTTTTTCCCTTATGTTTTGATTTTTCTTTCCCAACATGATTGAAAAATAAATGTGTATTAAAAAGTTAATGTATGTATATATATATATATATATATATATATATATATATATATATATATATATATATATATATATATATATATATATTCATTCAGTGATTTTAAGTCTCAATCTTATCGTCTGCAAACTTATTATAACCCTTTTCATGATTTTGTCATTTTTAAAAAAATATTTTTCTGGTTTTATATATATATATGTATATATATATATATATATAAATATAAAATATTTTTCTGGTTTTATATATATATATATATATAAATATAAAATATTTTCTGGTTTTATATATATATATATATATAATATTTTTCCAGTTATATGTATATATATATACATATGTATATATATATATATATATATATATATATATACATATATGTATATATATATACATATAACCAGAAAAATAATTTTTAAAAAATGACAAAATCATGAAAAGGGTTATAATAAGTTATGTCCCCTCAGTTTGCAGATGATAAGACTGAGACTTAAAATCACTGAATGAATTACTCCAGGTAACAAAGCTAGTAAATATCAAAGGCAGGACTTGATCCTAAATGCTCTTACCTCCGTGGAAATCATTTTCTATATTACACTCTGTTTCCTTGCAGTGGGTGCTGTAGGGTTAAATTGGGGTATAGGAATTCTTACTGGGAAGGGAAGAGAACATTACCAGAGTTGGCTTTGCAAATTATTGAGAAATGTATGGAGTTGATGTGTCAGTTACTATGCAAAAACTAGATTTAGGAGTGTTAAATTATAGCAGAAATCAAAAAATAAAATATTAGCATCAGATTAGAATATTTGAACATGAAAGCAACCCAATTATGGGTGCTGCCACAGTGAAATGAGGAGGAGCAGTGGAAATAAAGGGAATGCAAAATAAAAGTTTTGAGGAACTATGAAGTTAGAGGATTAGTGAGAACATCCATATATAATGAGTCCTTTACCTGATTTAACCATGCCAGCGACTCTTTAAGAAGGTGGCAAAAGTATCCTGGGGCTCAATAAGCAATAACTCTTAGGTTCTGGGTTGGGGTGAACAATAAATAAGCAGAATTTACTGGGCAATGGTAGAGATGGGAATCTAGAATCTATAAAAGGGAGGAAGAAGCAATCCTATGCTCTACTTTGATTATAACTGAATATATGGCCAATATTGGAAATGATTTTTAACAAGGACATATCAAGAAGCAACTGTATCCTAATTATTGCCTTAAGTAGAAATAGATAGAATAATATAAAATGATAGGAATGAAGCAAGAACTCAAGTGGGCACAATGTGCAATGAAAGTATATTTGGAGTGGAATATCGGGAGTAGTGAGTTCTTCTGCTTGAGTAATATGATAATGTGGCAATAGATAGATGTTATTTTGGGGGGAGGTTTGTTCTTTGACAACCAAACGTTAAATTTTAATGGGATGAGGAGAGTAAAGATGGCATTATCCGTATAATTGAACTCTCATGTCTCTCTTGAATTATACCTGTGCAACAGAGTTGTAATCTATTTCTCCATATTCTAAACATTTTCCTTCCTGCTCTGTTTGTTTTGTAGCATATTCCAATGACATGATACTACTTCTTTGTAATTGTTTTTTTCCCCTTCATCACAAGGACTTCCTTCTTATATTTCCATTCTGATGATTATATTTACTCCTAAGGCTATCACTTTCATAAACTTTTTTACCTCAATATCCCCTTTTACATATAAAGTTTATTTTTTTAAAAAAATTGATAGAGATCTAGCAAAGAAAAAGTGATAAGCAGTGATAATATACATAATAAGTAAATGAGCATGGAATATATGCTATTAAGGAATAAGTTCAAAACAAAAGAGATTGCATTTCCATATATATATCCAAATGGCTCAATTTGCCATTTTACTATGTCTTAGGAAGCTTACTTTGCCACAGTAACATTAACTGTTTTTTTTTTTAATCAAAAGGTAATAGTTACTAGTTTTTAGTACACTTGACACCAACACATTTCTGCAAATTAGCAAATATTTTATTATTTTATTTAAATGCATTTTTATTGATGTCTTCTAGCTTTTAAAAATTGCACCATAGTTATCTCTCGTGTCTCTAATCCTACCAGAGAGTGTTCGAAAATGACATTCATTTTTAAAGATGGAAAAGATAAAAGAGGAAAAATGTCAGCACAACTGGTCAATATTTTGAAAAAGTGCAAAAACATGTTATGTGCAACATTTAGGGATCTCCTACCTCCACAAAGGAGAAGGTCAGAGATATATCGTCTCCATCTCTTTATTTGAATCTTTGATATTTGTATGTTTGTGCACTTTTGACATGAATGTGTGTGTGTATTTGTTTTTTTCCTTTACATTCTTGTCATCGTGGATAGTCATTATTTGGCTTTACTTAACTTGTATTGACATTAGCTCACTTAGATATTTCCATGTTTCTCTCTATTTAACAGACACATTATCTTCTATAGCGTAGTTGAGGAAGCTAAACCAAAGCATCTAAGACCAGATGTGAACTCTGGGCTTCCTGACTCCAGATCCAACATCTTATTCACTCTGATTGTAGTATAGTGAAGAAAGAAGTATGGAGAGGTGAAGTGGGAAGTCTTAAAACATAGGCAGACTTGAGCATTGATGACCCTCCTTACAGAAATTGGAAGTGAATAATAAATGGGACAGCCACAGAGTCATAGAATTTTAATTATGAGGTGGCAATGGAGTGCAGAGTTTTACATACTGGAAGACATTAAATTAAGGCAAAATTAATGTTATAAGGCAATGTCAGACAGATGCATTGGAAAAGGATTTAATGAAAAGTCTTTGTACATGGGATGAAATCTTGTATTGATCAATCACAAGTCTATGTGAATTTGGGAAAGCCAATAATTTTTCTGAGCTTCGCTTTATTATCAGAATGAAGCGATTGAAGGAAGCCACTTTTTTTTTTTTTTGCTGTGACATTTACCCTTAGGGGAACACATGGACTACTTCTTAGAATTATGCTTTTAAATGCACATAACAAAGTTATCAAAATACTGAAAATAATTATCAAAATATTTTAAATAAAATATCCATGAATCTGAGTTGAAGAATCAGTTGGAACAAATTATAGCTAATGTATCTCTGAGTTCTTTTTTTTTTTAATTTATTTAATTACTTTTTTTTTTCCTTCTGAGGCTGGGGTTAAGTGACTTGCCCAGGGTCACACAGCTAGGAAGTGTTAAGTGTCTGAGAACAGATTTGAACTTGGGTCCTCCTCAATTCAGGGCTGGTGATCTATCCACTGCGCCACCTAGCTGCCCCCTAATTACTTTTTGCAAAAGTTATGCATAGGTAATTTTCCATCTTTGACTTGCAAAATCTTTTGTTTCAACTTTTCCCCTCCTTCCCCCCATCCCTCCTCCCAGATGGCAGGTTGACCAATGTATCTCTGAGTTCTAAACAAATGATTATTTTATGTGAGAAAGAAGATAGATCTGGTTTAAAAAAATATTATTAAGAACCATTATATGTAGGCACTAACAGAAAGCAAACAATCCCTTCTTAAGATTGTCCACTACTTGTAAGAAAAATATGTTGTTATAAACTATGTCCCTGTATACAATACCACTTTACACATTTGAGCTCATTGTAATAACAATAATAATAGCAATAACAATAATAACATAATACTTTAAAGTTATTTAAAGTATCTTTACCAATATTAGCTCACTTAATCCCCATAATTAATTGTAGTTCGAGGAAATAAAACTATATACAATAATATGTAATATTATGACATCACATCCTTTGAAAGATTGGAAACTGAGGCAGAAAGAAGTGATCTCCCCACAATCAACAAAGCTAATAAATATCTAGCAAAGAACCAAATTTTGGGATTTGAAATAGCCCTCTGCCTGCTAGGTCACTTGGAATCTGCAATTTAAATCCTATCTCAAGCCTTTTCTAGATGCTTGAATCCAAGCAAGTCACTTTAACCCTTAATGCTTCTTCCTTATGTGTAAAAAGAAAATTTTTAAAAATTGCATAACATAACCTTAATAAGTTCAAATGAAATAATGTATGTAAAATGTTTTACAAAAATAAAAACCATGTAAATATTAGCCATTTACTTGTATTGAATCATAATCCCAGTTAAAAAAAAAAACATAGTGCACATGATAAAATTATTTCCTTAAGTTAACTTATTTCTCTGGGATTTAGCTTCTCTATCTGAAATATGTGTATGTAAAGTTAAATAGGCATGTTTATATTCACACATATGTGTAATTAAATTTATGTACAAATATATTCACATACAAATATATAATATATAAATACATATATAATATATACACACAGTTAAATATGTGCATATTTTATTATATTTTAAATAGGAAATGTGAATCCCAAAGACATATTTATGCACATGTATGTGTGCATGTGTAATATATGTTTTATATATATATATATATATATATATATATATATATATATATATATATATATATATATATATATATATATATATATATATATATATATATATATATATATATATATATGAATATGTGTGTGTTTTTATAACTAATGAGTCTATCTTTCAGATTTGTTAACTATCTGAGGACAGGGACTATCTCTCTTCCCCAGCCTGGAACAATTTGTTATATATAGAAATATAAATATATATGCATATATATGGTGTGCTTAATAACAGTTTTCTATTCAATGGAAGATTAAAAACAAATCCTTCAATGAATTCTATATGGAATTTACATATTTTATAGTCAAATGATAACTGTTCCCCAGCCACCAACAGTAAAACCCACAATCTGCAATCTGTAAATCAATAATCTCTTTTGGCTGCTTCTATCATCACCAGCAATTAAAATTAGAAATCAGAAGTGTGTTCAGAGTCATGATGACAAATCATTCCAACATATTGGTCCTGAGAACCGCAGCCAACAACAGTTAAAACATATTTGTCAGGAAAGTAATCAGATATGATTGCAGTTTGAGGCAGACAAGGAGACACAACACTCCATTGGGCATGAAAGTCTAAATTTAAATGAGTATTTTTTTTGTGTGTTTGGAATATCAAAATGAAAATAAAATACACTTGGATATCAGGATTCCAGGACTGTATTCTCTTACAAAAGATCCAGCACAGCAACATTTATAATAAGAGTCTCTGGAGATATTAATAGAAGAAGACTTTTAATTGGAAAGGGCCTTAGTTGCATACTACTCCTAGTATAGATCCCTGGATGGACATGAAGACATCATTATAGATACAGGTAGGAAGTACAGTTACAAGAGAAATTAAATACTAAGAACCTAATGAGTAGCAGTCATATTATGGCATTGTTATTCTGACTGGATGAGCCATGCTAGTGTATCACTCAAGGGCCAGTTCTTATTGGTCCTTATCACTATTCATATTGTGTCCACTGGATCTTTCTTTTTCTTCACCTTCCTTTTTCTTCAACCACAACTACCCATCACTTAATTCCTGGGCATCTGTGACTTTCAGATGATTGAATCTTTCACATAACATGAGTGATTGACTTTGACAAGCTATAACAAACTGTCAGACAAAACTATAAAACTCTCTGTCCCTCAAATAGTCACTGCTCTCTAAAGCCTCTGTTCCTTTTTTTTTTTTCAAAAGATCCCTTTAACTTGATATATTAAATGATAACTATTGATGTTGCTTCTCCTATGAAAAATAATCATTCCCCTTCTTGTCCATTGGATCATTGTATTATATATATATTTTTTTCTAATTGAATATATATTTTTATTATATATATATATATATATATATTTTATAATATTATCCCTTGTATTAATTTTTCCAAATTACCCCCCCTCCCTCTATTCCCTCCCCCCGACGACAGGCAATACCATACATTTTACATGAGTTACAATATAGTCTAGGTACAATACATGTGTGCGAATATCATTTTCTTGTTGCACAATAAACATTAGAATCCGAAGGTACATGCAACCTGGGCAGACAGATATTAGTGCTAACAATTTTCATTCCCCTCCCAGTGTTTCTTCTCTGGGTGTAGCTACCTCTGTCCATCATTGATCAACTGGAAGTGAGTTGGATCTTCTTTATGTTGAAGATTTCCACTTCCATCAGAATACATCCTCATACAGTATTGTTGTTGAAGTGTACAGTGATCTTCTGGTTCTGCTCATTTCACTCAGCATCAGTTGATTTAAGTCTCTCCAGGCCTCTCTATATTCCTCCTGCTGGTCATTTCTTACCGAGCAATAATATTCCATAACCTTCATATAGCACAATTTACCCAACCATTCTCCAACTGATGGACATCCATTCATCTTCCAGTTTCTAGCTACAACAAAAAGAGCTGCCACAAATATTTTGGCACATATATGACTCTTTCTGCTCTTTAGTATTTCTTTGGGATATAATCCCAGTAGTAGCGCTGCTGGGTCAAAGAGTATGCACAGTTTGATAACTTTTTGGGCATAATTCCAGATTGCTCTCCAGAATGGCTGGATTCTTTCACAACTCCACCAGCAATGTATTAGTGTCCCAATTTCCCCACATCCCCTCCAACATTTGTCATTATTTGTTCCTGTCATCTTAGCCAATCTGACAGGTGTGTAGTGGTATCTCAGAGTGGTCTTAATTTGCATTTCTCTGATCAGTAGTGATTTGGAACACTCTTTCATGTGAGTGGATATAGTTTCAATTTCTTCCTCTGAGAATTGTCTGTTCATATCCTTTGACCATTTATCAATTGGAGAATGGTTCGGTTTCTTATCAATTATGGTCAGTTCTCTATATATTTTGGAAATGAGACCTTTGTCAGAACCTTTGTTTTTAAAAATATTTTCCCAATTTGTTACTTCCCTTCTAATCTTGTTTGCATTAGTATTGTTTGTACAGAAACTTTTTAGTTTGATGTAATCAAAATCTTCTATTTTGTGATCAATAATGATCTCTAGTTCTCCTCTGGTCATAAATTCCTTCCTCCTCCACAAGTCTGAGAGGTAGATTATCCTCTGTTCCTCTAATCTATTTATTATCTCCCTCTTTATGCCTAAATCATGGACCCATTTTGATCTTATCTTGGTATATGGTGTTAAGTGTGGATCCATATCTAATTTCTGCCATACTAATTTCCAGTTTTCCCAACAGTTTTTTCCGAATAATGAATTTTTATCCCTAATGTTGGAATCTTTGGGTTTGTCAAAGATTAGATTGCTATAGATGTACCCTTTTTTGTCCTTTGTATCTAATCTGTTCCACTGATCTACCGGTCTATTTCGTAGCCAATACCAAATGGTTTTGGTGACTGCTGCTATATAATATAGCTTTAGATCAGGTACACTTAGACCACCTTCCTCTGAGTTTTTTTTTTCATTAGTTCCCTTGCAATTCTTGACCTTTTATTCTTCCATATGAATTTTGTTGTTATTTTTTCTAGGTCATTAAAATAGTTTATTGGGAGTCTGATTGGTATAGCACTAAATAAATAGATTAGTTTGGGGAGTATTGTCATCTTTATTATATTCGCTCGGCCTATCCAAGAGCACTGAATGTCTTTCCAATTATTTAAATCTGATTTTATTTTTGTGGCAAGTGTTTTGTAATTTTTCTCATATAATTCCTGACTTTTCTTTGGTAGATGGATTCCCAAATATTTTATACTCTCAACATTTGTTTGGAATGGAATTTCTCTTTGTATCTCTTGCTGTTGCATTTTGTTAGTGATATATAAAAATGCCGAGGATTTATGTGGATTTATTTTGTATCCTGCCACTTTGCTGAAATTTTGAATTATTTCTAGTAGCTTTTTAGCAGAGTCTTTGGGGTTCTCTAAGTATACCATCATGTCATCTGCAAAAAGTGATAGTTTAATTTCCTCATTTCCTACTCTAATTCCTTGGATCTCTTTCTCGGCTCTTATTGCCGAGGCTAGCGTTTCTAGTACTATATTGAATAGTAATGGTGATAGTGGGCAACCTTGTTTCACTCCTGATCTTACTGGGAAAGGTTGCAGTTTATTTCTATTGCATATTATGCTTACTGACGGTCTTAAATATATACTCCTGATTATTCTAAGGAATAATCCATTTATTCCTATACTCTCAAGAGTTTTTAGTAGGAATGGATGTTGGATTTTGTCAAATGCTTTTTCTGCATCTATTGAGATGATCATATGGTTCTTATTAATTTGATTATTAATATGGTCAATTATATTAATAGTTTTCCTAATATTAAACCAGCCCTGCATTCCTGGAATAAATCCTACTTGATCATAGTGTATTATCTTGGAGATGATTTTCTGAAGTCTTTTTGCTAATATATTATTTAAGATTTTAGCATCAATATTCATTAAGGAGATTGGTCTATAATTTTCTTTCTCAGTTTTCGATCTACCAGGTTTAGGTATTAGTACCATGTCTGTGTCATAAAAGGAATTTGGTAGGACTCCTTCATCCCCTATTTTTTCAAATAATTTATATAACATTGGGGCTAATTGTTCTTTAAATGTTTGGTAGAATTCACATGTGAATCCATCTGGCCCTGGGGATTTTTTCCTGGGGAGTTGATTAATAGCCTGTTCTATTTCTTTTTCTGAAATGGGACTATTTAAGCAATTTATGTCCTCCTCTGTTAATCTAGGGAGCCTATATTTTTGGAGGAAGTCATCCATTTCACTTAAGTTATCAAATTTATTGGCATAAAGTTGGGCAAAGTAACTCCTTATTATTTCTCTAATTTCCTCTTCATTGGTGGAAAGATCCCCCTTTTCATTTGTAAGACTATAAATTTGATTTTCCTCTTTCTTTTTTTTGATCAAATTTACCAAAGGTTTATCTATTTTATTGGCTTTTTCATAAAACCAACTCTTGGTTTTATTTATTAATTCAATAGTTTTTTTACTTTCAATTTTATTGATTTCTCCTTTTAATTTTTGTATTTCGAGTTTAATTTTTGGTTGGGGGTTTATAATTTGGTCTTTTTCTAGCCTTTTAAGTTGTAAACCCAATTCGTTAATCTTCTCTTTCTCAATTTTCTTCAAATAAGCCTCTAAAGATATAAAATTTCCCCTTATTACTGCTTTAGCTGCATCCCAAAGATTTTGATATGATGTCTCATCATTATCATTATCTTGGGTGAAATTGTTAATTGTTTCTATAATTTGCTCTTTCACCCAGTCATTCTTTAAGATGAGATTATTCAGTTTCCAATTACTTTTTGGTCTATTTACCCCTAACTTTTTACTGAATGTAGCTTTTATTGCATTGTGATCTGAGAAGAAGGCATTTATTATTTCTGCCTTCCTACATTTAATTTTGAGATCTTTATGTCCTAATATATGGTCAATTTTTGTATAGGATCCATGAACTGCTGAGAAGAAAGTGTATTCCTTCCTATTGCCATTCAGTTTTCTCCAAAGGTCTATCATACCTAGTTTTTCTAATGTTCTATTTTCTTTTTTAATTTCTTTCTTGTTTGTTTTGTGGTTTGATTTGTCTAAATCTGAGAGTGCAAGGTTGAGATCTCCCACTATTATAGTTTTATTGTCTATTTCTTCTTGCAGTTCTCTTAACTTTTCCTTTAGAAAGTTAGATGCTGATTTATGAAGATGGCGGCGTGGAGGCAGACAGCTGCTTGAGCTCCTCATTTTCTCTCAGAACTTACTTCATGACAAGCCTCTGACTTAATGCTTGACGCAGAAAGAAATCCACAAATTATCACCAAGAGAAGACATCCTTGAAAGTCGCCAGAAAAGGTCTGTGTTTGTTCGGGGGAGGGTCAATCAGACTGGGCGCAGACTGAGGGCAGACAGCCAGAGCAAGACAGGCAGCTCACACAGCTCAGACCAGAGGAGGAGGGGTGTGATCTCTGCCGTTTCTGTGAAAGGGCTTTTGCCCCAGTGTGGATGCTCCGTCTTGGCAGCAAGCCAGGAGCGGTGGAGAGGGTGTAAACACTGGAGGTGAAGATTAAAACCCCAGAAAGCCAGCGTCTCTCAGAGCCCGGCCACCCCCAACCCCCACCTGGACTGACTCGGTGCGTTCTCGGAGCCTCAGAGCGCAGACTCAGTACAGTCATTGCTGTTCTGTTAGTGGCTCTCTGCTGCCCTACCCCCAGTCTGTAGAGGAAGCCCATTAATACCATCCAGCCCTATCCCCCGCAAAACAGACCAATTGTTTCTCTTGTCAGTTTGTTTTCTTTGATTCCTACTCTGACAAAATGAACAAAAAATTCAAAAGGGCTCTAACCATTGACAGCTTCTGTGTGGAGAGGGAGCTGACTTCAAATGCTGAAGAGACTAGGAACAGAATGTCCCCAGATGTATCCCCTGGGAGGGATATAAGCTGCTCCTCAATACAAAAGAACCTCATAGAGGAAATCAAAAAGGCTCTCACAAGAGAGCTGGAAGAGAAATGGGAAAAGGAAAGGGAAGCTTGGCAAGAGAGCCTGGAGAAGTCATCCCATGCATTCAAAGACAGAATGGATAAAGAAATCAAATCATTGAGAAACAGGATTAGTGAGCTGGAAAAGGTAAACAACTCCAAGGAAAACAGGATTAGAGAGCTGGAAAAAGAAATCAGCTCTCTAAAAAATACAATGGAAAAAAATTCCATAGAAGATAAAAACTCAATTGGACAATTACAAAGAGATATAAAAAAAGTGAGTGAAGAAAATACATCATTGAAAATTAGACTGGAACAAGTAGAAATGAATGACTCAAGGAGAAACCAAGAGGGAGTCAAGCAAAACCAGAGAAATGAGACAATTGAAAAGACTGTCAAGTACCTTACCAGAAAGACAACAGACCTGGAAAACAGATCCAGGAGAGACAATTTGAGAATAATCGGACTCCCTGAAAAATGGGAGGAAAAAAAGAGCTTGGACACCATTTTCGAGGAAATTATCAAAGAGAACTGCCCAGACGTTTTGGAAACAGAGGGTAAAATAGACATTGAGAAAATTCATCGATCACCTACTGAAAGGGACCCTAAAATCAAAACGCCAAGAAATATAGTGGCCAAGTTCAAGAACCATCAGACAAAGGAAAAGATATTGGAAGCTGCTAGAAAAAAACAATTCAGATATGGAGGATCCACAATAAGGATAACACAGGATCTAGCAGCGTCCACATTAAAAGAATGCAGGGCCTGGAACATGATATTCCGAAAGGCTAAGGAACTTGGTATGCAGCCAAGAATAACTTACCCAGCAAGAATGAGCATCATTTTCCAGGGAAGAAGATGGACATTTAACGAAATAAATGAATTCCATCTATTTTTGATGAAAAAACCAGACCTACATAAAAGGTTTGATCTTCAAATACAGAACTCAAGAGACTTCTAAAAAAGGTAAAAAGAAATCTTGAGAACCATACTTCTGTCAAAAAAATATGTAAAGAACATATGTACAATTTGTCTTAGAAACTAGAGGTGGAAAGGAGATTATATCATAAAAAAGTATAAAGTGGTGGTACTACATCTCATGAAGAGGCAAAGGTAACCTATTATATCTGAGAGAAAGAAAGGAGGGAGATGAACATAGCGTGTATCAATAGACATATTCGATTTATGGTGAAACTTCTTCCACTTCATTGAAAAGTGAAAGGGAAGGAATAAAATAAGGGGAAGGGAATACAGTAATTTCGAGGAAAAGGGATAAAATAAGGGGAGGATCTTTAAGGTGGGGGAGGGATCCTAAAAAGGGAGGGCTGTGAAAAGCAAGTGGTGTTTACCAGTTTAATACTGGATAGGAGGGTAAAAGGGAAGGAAAGGGGAAAAGCATAAGCAGGGGTTAATAGGATGGCAAGCAATATAGAATTAGTCCTTCTAACCATAAATGTGAATGGGGCAAACTGCCTCATAAAGAGGAAGCAGTTAGCAGACTGGATTAAAAGTCAGAATCCTACTATATGTTGTTTACAAGAAACACACCTGAAACAGGATGAGACATTCAAACTAAAAGTAAAAGGGTGGAGCAGAATCTATTATCCTTCAGGCAAAACCAAAAAAGCAGGAGTAGCCATCCTCATCTCAGATCAAGCAAAAACAAAAATTGATCTAATTAAAAGAGATAAGGAAGGGCATTATATCCTGCTAAAGGGAAGCATCAATAGTGAAGCAGTATCAATATTAAACATATATGCACCAAGTGGTGCAGCATCTAAATTCTTAAAAGAGAAATTAAGAGAGCTGCAAGAGGAAATAGATAGCAAAACTATAATAGCGGGAGATCTCAACCTTGCACTCTCAGAATTAGATAAATCAAACCACAAAATAAATAAGAAAGAAGTCAAAGAGGTAAATAGAATACTAGAAAAGTTTGATATGATAGATCTTTGGCGAAAGCTAAATGGAGACAGAAAGGAATATACTTTCTTCTCAGCAGTTCATGGAACCTATACAAAAATTGATCATATACTAGGGCATAAAAACCTCAAAATCAAATGCAGTAAGGCAGAAATAGTAAATGCATCCTTTTCAGACCATAATGCAATCAAAATAACATTTAATAAAAAGCCAGGGGAAAATAGACCAAAAAATAATTGGAAACTAAATAATCTTATACTAAAGAATGATTGGGTAAAACAGCAAATCATAGACATAATTAATAACTTCACCCAAGAAAATGACAATAATGAGACATCATACCAAAATGTGTGGGATACAGCCAAAGCAGTAATTAGGGGAAGTTTTATATCTCTACAGGCCTACTTGCATAAAGTAGAGAAAGAGAGGGCCAACGAATTGGGTTTACAACTAAAATTGCTAGAAAAGGAACAAATTAAAAACCCCCAGACAAACACAAAACTTGAAATTCAAAAAATAAAAGGTGAGATTAATAAAATTGAAAGTAAAAAAACTATTGAATTAATTAATAAAACTAAGAGTTGGTTTTATGAAAAAACCAACAAAATAGACAAACCCTTAGTAAACCTGATTAAAAAAAGGAAAGAGAAAAAGCAAATTGATAGTCTTGAAAATGAAAAGGGTGAACTCACCACTAATGAAGAGGAAATTAGAACAATAGTTAGGAGCTACTTTGCCCAACTTTATGCTGATAAATTCGATAACTTAAATGAAATGGAAGAATACCTTCAAAAATATAGCTTGCCCAGATTAACAGAGGAAGAAGTAAGTAGTCTAAATAGTCCCATCTCAGAAAAAGAAATAGACCAAGCTATTAACCAACTTCCTAAGAAAAAGTCCCCAGGACCAGATGGATTTACAGGTGAATTCTACCAAACATTTAAAGAACAACTAACTCCAATGCTATGTAAACTATTTGAAAAAATAGGGATTGAAGGAGTCCTACCAAATTCCTTCTATGACACAGACATGGTACTGATACCTAAACCAGGTAGATCGAAAACTGAGAAAGAAAACTATAGACCAATTTCCTTAATGAATATTGATGCTAAAATATTAAATAAGATATTAGCAAATAGACTTCAGAAAATCATCCCCAGGATAATACACTATGACCAAGTGGGATTTATACCAGGAATGCAGGGCTGGTTTAATATTAGGAAAACTAATAGTATAATTGACCATATTAATAATCAAATTAATAAAAACCATATGATCATCTCAATAGATGCAGAAAAGGCATTTGATAAAATCCAACATCCATTCCTACTAAAAACGCTTGAGAGTATAGGAATAAATGGACTATTCCTTAAAATAATAAGGAGCATATATTTAAAACCTTCAGTAAACATCATATGTAATGGTGATAAACTAGAACCTTTCCCTGTAAGATCAGGAGTGAAACAAGGTTGCCCACTATCACCATTACTATTCAATATAGTACTAGAAACTCTAGCCTTGGCAATAAGAGCCGAGAAAGAGATCCAAGGAATTAGAGTAGGAAATGAAGAAATCAAATTGTCACTTTTCGCAGATGACATGATGGTATACTTAGAGAACCCCAAAGACTCTGCTAAAAAGCTATTAGAAATAATTCAGAATTTTAGCAAAGTCGCAGGATACAAAATAAATCCACATAAATCCTCAGGATTTTTATACATTACCAACACAATCCAACAGCAAGAGATACAAAGAGAAATTCCATTCAAAATAACAGTCGATAGTATCAAATATTTGGGAATATATCTACCAAAGGAGAGTCAGGAATTATATGAGCAAAATTACAAAACACTTGCCACAAAAATAAAGTCAGATTTAAATAATTGGAAAGACATTCAATGTTCTTGGATAGGCCGAGCGAATATAATAAAGATGACAATACTCCCCAAACTAATCTATTTATTTAGTGCTATACCAATCAGACTCCCAAGAAACTATTTTAATGACCTAGAAAAAATAACAACAAAATTCATATGGAAGAATAAAAGGTCGAGAATTGCAAGGGAACTAATGAAAAAAAAGTCAGAGGAAGGTGGTCTAAGTGTACCTGATTTAAAGCTATATTATAAAGCAACAGTCACCAAAACCATTTGGTATTGGCTAAGAAATAGACTAGTTGATCAGTGGCATAGGTTAGGTTCACAGGACAAGATAGTGAATAAAAATAGCAATCTAATCTTTGACAAACCCAAAGATCCCAAATTTTGGGATAAGAATTCATTATTTGACAAAAACTGCTGGGAAAACTGGAAATTAGTATGGCAGAAACTAGGCATGGACCCACATTTAACACCACATACTAAGATTAGATTAAAATGGGTCCAAGATTTAGGCATAAAGAACGAAATCATAAATAAATTGGAGGAACATGGGATGGTTTACCTCTCAGACTTGTGGAGGAGGAAGGAGTTTGTGTCCAAGGGAGAACTAGAGACCATTATTGATCACAAAATAGAACATTTTGATTACACCAAATTAAAAAGTTTCTGCACAAACAAAACTAATGCAAACAAGATTAGAAGGGAAGTAACAAATTGGGAAAAAATTTTTACAGTTAAAGGTTCTGATAAAGGCCTCATCTCCAAAATATACAGAGAATTGACTTTAATTTATAAGAAATCAAGCCATTCTCCAATTGATAAATGGTCAAAGGATATGAACAGACAATTTTCAGATGATGAAATTAAAACTATTTCCACTCATATGAAAGAGTGTTCCAAATCACTATTGATCAGAGAAATGCAAATTAAGACAACTCTGAGGTATCATTACACACCTGTCAGATTGGCTAAGATGACAGGAACAAATAACGATGAATGTTGGAGGGGCTGTGGGAAAACTGGGACACTGATGCATTGTTGGTGGAGTTGTGAAAGAATCCAACCATTCTGGAGAGCAATCTGGAATTATGCCCAAAAAGTTATCAAAATGTGCATACCCTTTGACCCAGCCATACTACTACTGGGCTTATACCCCAAGGAACTACTAGAGAAGGGAAAGGGACCTGTATGTGCCAAAATGTTTGTGGCAGCCCTTTTCATAGTGGCTAGAAGCTGGAAGATGAATGGATGTCCATCAATTGGAGAATGGTTGGGTAAACTATGGTATATGAATGTTATGGAATATTATTGTTCTATAAGAAATGACCAACAGGAGAAATACAGAGAGGCTTGGAGAGACTTACATCAACTGATGCTGAGTGAAACGAGCAGAACCAGAAGATCATTATACACTTCAACAATGATACTGTACGAGGATGTATGCTGATGGAAGTGGATTTCTTCAACATAGAGAAGAGCTAATCCAATTCCACTTGATTAATGATGGACAGAACCAGCTACATCCAGAAAAGGAACACTGGGAAATGAATGTAAACTGTTATTTTTACCTTCTGAATCCAATTCTTCCTGTGCAACAAAAAATTCGGTTCTACACACATATATTGTATCTAAATTATACTGTAATATATTTAACATATATAAGACTGCTTGCCATCTGGGGGAGGGGGTTGGGGGAGGAAGGGAAAAAATCTGAATAGAAGTAAGTGCAAGGGATAATGTTGTAAAAAATTACCCATGCATATGTACTGTCAAAAAATGTAATAATTATAAAATAAAATAAAAAATTAAAAAAAAAAAAAAAAAAAAAAAAAAAAAAGAAAGTTAGATGCTATACCACTTGGTGCATATATGTTTAGTATTGATATGGCTTCATTATTTATGCTACCTTTCAGCAGGATATAGTTTCCTTCCTTATCTTTTTTAACAAGATCTACTTCTGCTTTTTCTTGATCTGAGATAAGGATAGCTACCCCTGCTTTTTTGGCTTTACCTGAAGCATAATAGGCTCTGTTCCAACCTTTTACCTTTACTCTGTATGTATCTCCCTGCTTTAAGTGTGTTTCCTGTAGGCAACATATTGCAGGGTTCTGCTTTTTGATCCAATCTGCTATCCGTCTCCGTTTGATGGGATCGTTCATCCCATTTACATTTACAGTTAAAATTACTAATTCTGTATTTCCTGCCATCGTATTATCCCCAGATTATGCTTTTTTCCCTTGACCCCCCTGATCCCCCTCCCCGATATTTAATTTACAGACCCCCCTTGTGACGCGCAACCCTCCCTCTTTTTTTTTTTTTTTTTAGGATCCCTCCCCCCTCCCTCCAAGTCCCTTCACTTATTCTCCTTTTCCTTTTCCCTTTTCCTCTCCCCCCTTTTAATGAGGTGAGAGAAAATTCTCTGAAAAACAAATATGTTAATTATTTACTCTTTGAGCCTCTTCTGATGAGAGTAAGATTCACACAATGATTCTCCCCCTCACTAAGTTCCCTCAGATATGGTGTATTTTCTATGTCTCTTCCTGGGATGTAGTTTCCCTCTTTTTATCACTCCTTCCCCTTTTTCTGAACCGACCTCCTTCCCTTTACTATACCCCCCTTTTTTTCTTTTATATCAGTAAAATCAAATTATCCTTGAGTACTTTTTATATACCCACAACAGAGTTACAGTTCTCAAGGGTTCTGTGTACCTTTTTCTGTTTCTCTTCAGTCTTGTGGATGTAGATCAAATTTTTTGTTTAAGTCTGTTTTTTTTCTTAGAAACATATAGAATTCCTCTGTTTCATTGAATGACCATCTTCTTCCATGGAAAAAGATGCTAAACTTAGCTGAGTAGTTCATTCTTGGTTGCAGTCCTTGATCTTTTGCCTTACGGAATATCAGGTTCCAGGCCCTTCTATCTTTTAATGTGGAGGCAGCCAGATCTTGGGTGACCCTTATTGTGGCACCTTGGTATTTAAATTGTTTTTTTCTAGCTGCTTGCAGGATTTTCTCCTTTGTGTGGTAATTCTGCAGCTTAGCCACAATATTCCGTGGTGTTCTTTTTTTAGGGTCTATTTCAGAAGGAGTTCGATGAATTCTTTCCACATCTACTTTCCCTTCTGTTTCTATTATCTCTGGACAGTTCTCTTTGATAATTTTCTGTAAAATAGAATCTAGGCTCTTTTTTTGGTCATAGTTTTCTGGAAGTCCAATAATCCGCAGATTATCTCTCCTAGATCTATTTTCCAGGTCTATAGATTTTCCCAGTAAGTATTTGACGTTGTTCTCCAGCTTCTCATTTTTTTTGTTTTGTTTGACTGATTCTTGGGTTCTCTGTGAATCATTCATTTCTATTTGTTCCATCCTGACTTTTAAGGAATTATTTTCTTCTTTCACAGTTTTTAGTTCTTTTTGTAAATGCCCAATTTCGTTTTTAAATGAATTATTTTGCTCTATTGAATTTTTTTCCATTTCCCTAATTTTTTTTTGAGAATTATTTTCGTTTTCCAATTCAGAAATTCTATTTTCTTGAGACTTTTTTATCTTTTCCAATTCAGAAATCCTACTTTCCTGTGTTTTTTTTAACCTTTTCTAATTCACTAATTTTGTTTCCCTGCATCTCCTGTGAATTCTTTATTTTTTCCAACTCCAATTTCAGGACGTTGTTGTTCTCTATCATAGCTTCCCTTTCCTTTCCCCATTTTTCTTCGATCTCCCTCAATTTTTTAAGAGCTTCTTCTAGGAGAGAGTTATGTGATGGGGGGCAGGAATCGTTCCCCTTTAGGTTGTTATCTGCTGATTCTCTGCTGTCAACTTCCTCGGGGTTGGATACCCGCTCTTTCTCTGTATAGAAGGAATCTATAGTTTTTCTAGCTTTTTTGCTCATATTTTAAAAAAATGTTTTGGGGTCTGTCCCTGGGGTAGGAAATTATTTACTTCTTTACCAGCTTCCTCCCAGACTGGATGGATGCAGCAGCCCCTGTGCCTGAGCTAAGAGAGAGCTCTGGGAGAGAGTTCCCCACCCCCTCCCTGGAAGTGCCTCAGAGGTGATTAGCACTACTGTGCTTCGAGGGCGTAGAATAGTGAAGACAGCACGAAGCCCAGCCTATGTGTCCGGGTGGGGAGTGGATGTCTGCAGCAGGTGACGTGAGAAGCCCCTGTGCTCACACTGGAAGTGTCTGCCAGAAACCGCGGTCCCTAGTTCAAAGGTTCCGCTTCTCTGGGACTTCCTGGAGCTGAGTTCCACTCCCTCCAGCTAAGCTAGGCAGTGTGTGTTGCCTTGGGCCGTATCCACCCACTTGTCAATCTCTTAACTATTCTCAGGAGGTAGCTGAGGCCACACCCCCTGGTGCCGAGTCTGCTGAGTCACCCCCAGGATCGGGGAAAATCTAATTTGAGTTTTAAAATATTTTGGCTTTCTCTTCTGAACTGCTAAATAATTAGCAGAGAAGAGCTAACAGCCTGTGCCAGATTCCTTTACCTCAGTGGCTTCTCTGATCCTAGAGCCCTTCCCAGCGCAATGGGCGCAGTGTGCCCCTACCCCACCGTCTGTGCTGGTCTTTCTTATTCCTCCCCTGAGAACTGACCTTTCCTGTTGAAACTCCAGATTCTCTTCAGCTGGTAAGTCGTGCTTCCAGTCCTTGTGGTATCTATCAGTCCTGAGCTAATTCTGAGACTTAATTTATCTAATTGGTTGTGAGGGAGTGAGGACGTTCACTGAGTCGTGTGTTTCTTCTCCGCCATCTTGGCTCCGCCCCCCCCATTGTATTATATTTTAATTTCAATTCAAAAAAGAGCCCCTTCAGGAAACCTTTCTATTTCACTTTTATTCTTCCTGAGACTTAAAACATTTCCAATGTGTGTGTGGTCATTTCAGCCATATCCAATTCTTTATGATCCCACTTGGGGCTTTCTTGACATATTGGAATTTTTTGTCCAACTCATTTTACAGGTGAGGAAACTGAAGTAAATGGGGTTAAGTGACTTGTCCAGAATCACATAACTAGTAAGTGAGGCTGAATTTAAATTTAGGATGATGACTCTTATTGAATGCAGTCTGAACACTCTATTCATTGCACCACTAGATGCTATTTTTCACACATATACATATACAAATATATTAATATATACATAAACATATACACATACATGCATTTACTATATGTAAAATAAATAACATCAATATTGAATAATATAAATAATATAAATACCAATGCTAATGGTGTCCCATTCCTGGATTATAAACTCTAAGAAGTAGTCATATTGTCTCTTCTTAAAATTCTGTATCTTTTCAGCATCTTATATAATTCTCTAAACACTATTTATGCTTAATACATGTTTTTTTTTATATTTCTTTCCCCAAAGAAGACAAACATATTTCTACACCCTAATTGTAGTCTCAAGTCTAGTTGAATGAATAGGTGGCATTGGGGAATAATCAGATTTCATCTTAATATAAAGTACGACTTGCTAATCATTTATAAATATTCTATGTCAGACTTACTTTTGTCACAAAATAATCAAGGAAGGTTCATGACCTTACAGCTTTCCTCCAGTTTGATGTAAGGAAATGAATCAGGAGTTTTATTGTACAGTTATCGAAATTCTAGAGATTTAGAGTTCCAAATCCTAGCTATGAGCTGGTCTATGCTATTTATTTACACCTAGTCCTGGTCAAATAACTTATGATTATTCCTTTAAAGTTAGAGGGAGGTATTAGAGTTCATTTAGTTGGAGACCTTCATTTTATACATGGAAAAGCCGAGTCTGTGGTGATGGTTTTGTGACCTGCTCATGATCACACATAGAAGAATTAGAATTTGAGCCCAAATCTTCAGCTTAGGGAATGAGGCATCTTTCTACTCAAACATAACATTTCTTCATTTTTTTTTCTATATTGGCTTCAGTTTCTTTATCTATACATCTGGAATTTGTACTTTTAATCTTTAGTATTCTGTGGTCACTAAATCAGTTTTAATTAAAGTATACTGAAAATAGAAGGTAGTTGAGAAAAGAGTGAGTTCTAACATCTGGGATCTAGGTGATTATCAGCAATAATGATTTCCACAAAGATTTATAACACATGGAATATCTAGAACACATGTAAAGTTCCTTGCAACTCAAAGATTCTGTCTCTAAAGATATTTTTTTCCATTTCCTCACAAATGTATCCTATATCAAGAAAAAAAAAAAAACAAATCATGCTGTTGCTTTTTTTTCTTTAATATGGGAATTAATACTTATTTTTCATATTTCAGTTCTTTTGGGTGATACTTGACATCCCCATAGAAATAAATAATCTCCATCTCACTTTACCCAAAGTATCTTTTTTGATCTTCACAATAACTTCATAATACGGGCATTATCACTCCCATTTTACAGATTGGGAAACAAATTGAAAGGCACCATGGAACAACGGATAAAATACTACACTTAAAAACAAAAAGATTAGGGCTTCAATCCTAACTCTCAGAATCAGTAACTACATGATCCTAAGAAAAAAAATCATTTAGCCAATCCTGTTTCTCTGCTTTCTCAGATACTCAGTCCTCACTCTGTAGAGAAGCAAATCAAGGGGGCAGCTTCTAGTTCCAGCTAAGAAGGCTAACTCTGGGAAACCAAGTTGTTTCTTTAAAAAAGCAGGCAAAGCTACCCTCTACCAATACAAGGGGAAACTATGCTCAAAGCTAAAACTCAGAAATGCAAAGAAAACTTGGGACAGCATCTCTTTTACTCCAGGAGCAGAGCTTAACCTTAAAAGAAAAAAAAAAAAGAAATACCAAAAGAAAAGGAAAGAAAATGAGCAAGAAATAGAAAATTACCTTGACCATAGAAAGCTATTATACTGATGGGGCAGACCAAAATACAAACTTAGAGGAGGACAGAATGTCCATAGAAGAAATCTCAAAGAATGATATGAATTGGTCTCAAGTCCAAAGAGGCTTCTTTTTAAAATTTTAATTAATTTATTTCTATAGTAACTCTTTTTATATTCAAAATATATGCATGGATAATTTCCAGCATTCACTCTTTTTTTTTTCGCCAGCGAGACTGGAATGATGTATTAAGAGAAGGCACCGTCATGCTTATTACATTACCAGAGAACTATAAATACAGTAAGGACAATTTTCAGTGTGTACACAGCTTAAAGAAAGGACAAAGGGGAGGAGGAGTGTGTTGAGCTGCCAACCATCCCTGGAGTGAAGAAGGGCAGGTAGAAAAATCTTAGATGAGCTACTACACTAGTCAAATATTCAAGACCAGAGCAATAGAGTTCTGGACCATATTATTTAGTTCACACCTAAATGATTTCACTCTGGAATATACTTATAGTCTTGGTAGGGTTTACATGTGCACATGTTGGTCATAGCCAGCAGACCAAATGCCTGCATCATTTCAGAATCTATTCTCTATCTAGAGAAGAAGTAGAAGGACTTTCTGTTCTCCTGCTGCCTCCTCCTGCAGATGTCAATGAAATTGAGTTCAGAGTACCCATTAGTGCATTTTGATAAGTGCATAACATGAGTCTGTTTTTTTGTTTTGTTTTTGTTTTTGTTGGTGGGTTTAGTATTGTTTTGTTTTGTTTTTTAGCCAAGTATTCTTTAAAAAAAAAAGGCAAGATTCTCCAATTGCACAAATTGCACTATTGATGTTTCCAACAGTAATAGGCAGAAACAGTAACACTTAAACAAAATGTGCAGCAGAGGACTTTTGACTGAAAAGGACCCGAATTCAGTTGGGCATGTCTTTTAGGTTCACTTTTGTTGTAGATCATTTAATATATTGGTCATTTCTCAGTCCTTAATTCTCCAAGTCTAGATTTATAAATTAACAATGTGAATCCTATTGTGAAATTGGGGAAAGAATGTCCACCTCAATTTAACTGGTAACCAAAGGATGCTTTTCATATCAAAGAAATGATCAAAAAGGCTGTGTCACATTCCAAAGCCAAAAAAAATTAACAAGAATGCAAACACGACAAATAATGTACCACTGCCAAGACTGTCTGCTAACAGTGGGGTTTCAGCGACGTTGTCTTGTTAAACGGCCTTCCATCTTCCAGCATTCACTCTCGCAAAATCTTGTGTTCAATTTTTTTTCCTTCCCTTCCCTCCTCCTTCTGATAAATGGCAAGTAAATCAATATATGTTAAACACAAGCAATTCTTCTATACATATTTCCAAAATTATCATGCTGCAAAAGACATATCAGATCAAAAAGAAAAAAAAATGAGAAAGAAAAGAAAATGCAAGCAAACCAAAACAAAAGTGAAAATACTATATTGTGGTTCACATTCAGTTCCCACTGTCCTCTCTCTGGTTGTAGATGGCTCTCTTCATCATAAGATCATTGGAACTGATTTGAATCAGCTTGTTGTTGAGAAGAGCCACATCCATTAGAATTGAGCATCTTATAATCTTGTTGTCAAGAACAATGATCCCCTAGTTCTTCTCACTTCCTTTAGCATCAGTTCACGCAAGTCTCTCCAGACCTTTCTGAAAGCATTTTTATAAAACAATAATATTCCATAACATTCATATACCATAACTTATTCAGCCATTCTCGAATTGATGGGCAATCATTCAGTTTCTATTTTCTTATCACTACAAAAAGGCTACAAAAACTTTTTTGCACATTTGGATCCTTTTCCCTTTTTTTGATTTCTTTGGAATACAAGCAAAATAGAAAAACTGATGGATCAAAAGATATGGATAGATTGATAGTTCTTTGGACATAATTTCAAACTGCTCTCCAAGAATAGTTGAATTAGTGTACATCTCCACCAACAATGTTTTGGTGTCCCAGGTTTCCCCCATTTCCTCCTACATTCATCATTATTTTTCTGTCCGTGTGTAGAGGTACCTCAGAGTTGTCTTTATTTGCACTTCTCTGGTCAATAGTGATTTAGAACATCTTTTATATTATTAAAATGGTTTCAATTTCTTCATCTAAAAATTGTCTGGTCATACTTTTGACAATGTATCAATTGAAGAATGACTTCAATTCTTATAAATTTGAGTCAATTCTCTATATATTTTAGAAATGAGGCTTTTATCAGAATCCTTGAATGTAGATTTTCCCCAGTTTATTGCATCCCTTTTAATCTTCTCTGCCTTGGTTTTGTTTGTACAGAAACTTCTTGACATAACATTATCAAAATGATCTACTTTGTATTCAATTCAATTGTACTCCAGTTCTTCTTTGGCTACAAATTATTTCTTTCTCCACAGATCTGAGAAGTAAATTATGCTTTGTTCTATTAATGTGCTTATAATATTACTCTTTATGTCTAAATCATGAATCCATTTCAACTTTATTTTGATATGTGGTATTGGGTGCAAGTCAATGCCTAGTTTTCCACATTAATGTCCAATTTTCCCAGAAGTTTTTGTCAAATAGTGAGTTCTTATCCCAAAAGCTGAGGTCTTTGGGTTTGTCAAACACTAAATTACTACAGTCATTGATTATTTTGCCCTACAAACCTCCCATTCCACTGATTAGCTACTTTATTTCTTGTCAGTACCAAATGGTTTTGATGACTACTGCTTTGTAATATAGTTTTAAGTTTGAAACAACTAGGTCATCTTCATTTGTATTTTTTCCCATTAATTCCCTTGAAATTCTTGACCTTTTCTTCTTTCAGATGAACTTAGCTATTATTTCTTCCAGCTCTTTAAAATAATTTCTTGGCAGTTTGATTGACATGGCCCTGAATAAGTAAATTAATGTCAATCATATTATCATTTTTATTATATTCACCCAGCCTACCTATGAGCACTTGTATTCTTCCAAGAGATTCGATCTCACTTCATTAGTATGGAAAGTAATTGTGTTCATATAATTACTAACTTTGCCTTAGCAGTTATACTCCCAGATATTTTATATTATTTATAATTCTTTTAAATATAATTTACTTTGTATGTCTTACTGCTGTACTTTGTTTAATATATAAAAATGCTGATTTATGTTGATTTATTTTGCATCCTGCATCTTTACTAAAGTTGCAAATTGTTTCTGGTAGTTTTTCAGTTGATGCTCTAACATCATATCATCTGCAAAGAGTGATAATTTCGTGTTCTAATTACCTACTCTAATTCCTTTAATTTCCTTTTCTTCTCTTATTGCCAAAGCGAACATTTTTAATACAATATTGCATAGTAAAAGTGATAGTGGTCAACCTTTTTTCATCCCTGATCTTACTGTGTTCTAGTTCTACTTTATCCCCATTACTTTTGATGCCTTCTGATGGCTTTAAATAGATGCTATTGATCATTCATGGGAAATTCCTTTATTTCTATCCTCTCTAGTATTTTAATAGAATGTGTGTTAGATTTTGTCAAATGCCTTTTCTGCATGTATTGAGATCATCATATGATTGTTGTTAGTTTGTTTATTGATATAGTCAATTATGCTAATAGATTTCCTAATATTGAACCAGAACTGTTTTCTCTGTATAAATCATATTGATCATGAGGTATTTATCCTGGGGATAACTTGCTGTATTCTATTTGCTAATATTTTATTTAAGATTTTTACATTCATATTCATCAGGGGAATTATTCTATACTTTTCTTTCAAATGTTTTGACCCAACCTGGTTTAATTATCAGCACCCTGCCTGTGTCAGAAAAGGAATTTGGTAGGATTCCTTTTTTCTCTATTTTTTTTTCAAATAGTTTGCATAATATTGGAATTAATTGTTCTTTAAACATTTGGTAGAATTCACATGATAATCTATCTGACCCTGGAGATTTTTCCTTAGGAAATTTGTTCAATTTCTTTTTCTAAAATTGGACTGTTTAAGTAATTTTATTTCCTCTTCTGTTAATGTGTATTTTTGTAAATATTCATCCATTTCTCCTAGATTATCATATTTTTGGCATAGTTAGTCAAAATTGCTCCTAACTATGGTGCTAATTTCCTCTTCAGTGATGGAAAGCTTAGTCTTTTCATTTTTGATACTAAAAACTTGATTTTCTTTTTTTCTTTTTCAATTCAAATTAATAAACCTTTTTTTTCATAAAACCAATTCTTACTTTTGTTTATTAGTGACCTTTCTTAAAGTCCTTCCAAAATATCTTAAGCTAGAAAATTGTTTCACTCTGCTTTTTTTAAGGTTCTGTCACTCCAGAATCTTATGAAAGATTTGATTTAAAGTTGGTTACAATGGAAATTCAGGACATCTCAGGCAACTTCATGGTTTCTCTCTGCCCTAGTAGTTCTGTCTCCCTCCTCTAGCTCATTTTTTTTCTTTGTTGAGCAGAATCTTAAATAAATAGAGAGATTGTAGGATAAGGACAAAGCAGAATGTTTCTTTACAAAAGAGCATTTCAGATTTGAGAAAACTCATTCTATGAGAGGGTAAATGAGTTAATAAGTGGAAGAATATGGCTTTGAACACATACCCTTAGTTGTCAAGCCCAGGAATCTTTCTAGAAACCAACTTATTATTTAAAATATTAAAATGTCCACGTGCCCACAGCTCTAAACAGAATGTAACAAAGAGTTTGACAAATTATATGAGGAACATAGGCAAAACAAAGAAGGTTTATAGATATAATACAATTATAAGTAAAAGCAAAAAGATAGAATCTGCCCTCAAAGAGCTCATATTCAAATGCAAGAAGAGAACATAAAAAACATTTGAATATCATGAAAGGGAATAATATTCAAGCAAATAAATTTTGGCAAAGCCTAAAGCATGTGTATAATCACATATGGACTTACAATCTGCTACCAATCCCAAAATGGAAGTTGCCCTAAAACAACTCACTGATGTGAGAAGGGGTCTGTCATCAGGATGGATATTACAAGATGAGGAGAACCAAGGCACAAAGTAAAGTTCATGAGTAAGAAAATATTTAGGTCACGGAGATCTGGAAAACAAGGATCAGATAGTGGTCAAGAGAAATAAAGCTTAGTGGAAAGAAGGGTCCTGCTTTCATGGTAAGAAGTTCAATATCTTTTGAAACCATGGTAAGTATACCATTCTAATTAAGTCCCATAAGACCAAGAGATAGAGTTTTCATTTCTAAGCCTTTTTAAGATTCCAAGGTATCTTTAGCAAACCTAGAGATAGAGAGGCTAAATTCAGACTTGGGAAATGATTCTTGCCAGAAGCAGGATCAGGTTTTATATTTATTTATTTATTATTTTTGTAATGTAGTTTCTTTTCATTCTCATCCCTTATCACAAGGTATCTCAATAAATGTATATGCAATTGAGATGAATTGGTTGACATAAAATATTCAAATGTAGCAGCATGACTACCAAATGCAGTCAGATTAGACCTGTAATACTAACTACACATTTCACCTTTAGCAATTTGTATCATCTACTAGGGCTCCAGTTTCTTAATTTATCCAATAAGGGATTTCAACAAGGACTCTGAAGAACCTTTCAGCATTTGAAGTATTATAATAGAGCCTAAAATAAATAGCCAAATGAAATACACATGGATAAAAATAATAGAATAAATGTGGGGTAAAAAGCTCTGAATCTGAACTCAAGAGGACATGAGTTTAAAACCAAATGTAGCTTTGCTACATGTTAAGTGAATTTGAGAAAATCCTTTGCATTTCTTCAGTGTCAATTTCCATATCTATAGAGTGAGGTGTTTGGATGAAATAATCTCTAAGGACATTTTCAATTCTCAGTCTATGACCTATGCCTTCCATATACATATATAAAATAAAGGAGTTACACTGAATAGTGTGTAAGTTCACTATTACTCTTAAACGAGTGATTCTTTCTTCTTGTTATTTGTTTTCCTTACTATTGTCTCTCTCAATATTTACTTGTTTGGTAAACAGAGTTTTGTCGGTTTAAATATGTAATCAAAGTAAAGAATCCCAATACAGAATATTCCTAAGCCTAGATAGAATGGGAACCTATGTAATCATTTTAAGGAAATATTTGAGGTACTGAGGAATTACATAATTTACCTGTGAATCCCTACATAATATGTTAGCTGCTGCACTTTTACTCAAGTCTTCTTCAGTCCAAGGTCAAGTCTGCTCTCTACACAACATTACTTGCAATATAAAAAACTCAAAATTTCCAGAGGCACAGTTACCGAAGTATAGTGGTAAGATTCAGTACATTTGAACTATTTAAAATACATTAATAAGAAAATTATTTTAGGGAAATTTATTATGTACATTATTTTTTTTCAGATAGGTAACCTAAGGAATTCAGCAGAGGGAGGTAAAGTGAGCAAGCCAAGTGTCCAGAGCTGGTTAGTGATCAGGCCAGGAAAAACGCAATTGATCTCCCTCAAGCATTCATCATACTTGCCATAAGGTCACAGAATGATATCTTATTAATACAGCCGTGTCTAAGACATTTTCCTAATTTTGTGGTGGGAAGAGAGAAAAAAGAATAAACAGAGATAAGGAGAGATGGAGCCACAACTAGCTGAACAATCAATTCTCAAGAAGTTTGTATTCTCTGGCAGCAGGGTTTGTGATGGAGAGCAGAGCCACACACTTGCAAGGGCAATGACATTTATGATATCAGAGGGCAAAGGCCTTTAAGAGGTATTTAGTGAGCAAAACAAATAAAAAATCCAATCACGGAACAGTCTATTCCTAACAGCTAGCTATTCATCACCCACTTTAATCGGCATCCTATTCTGATTTTCATGGTAAAAAAAAAATGAAATTCAAACTGAAAGCACAGAAACTTGAACTTGAACCAAGTCTTATAGCTTAGGATTGAACTTAAGAAATGCCTTAACAACAGTCAAGGTTAAATAAAAACAAGCAAAAAAGGATAAAAAAATGAAGGGAGGGAGGAAGAAAGTAATGGAAGAAAAAGGGAAGGGAGAGAGGGAGAAATGAAGAAAAGAAAAAGAGGAAGAAGAATGGAGAAAGAGGGGAAAAAGGAAGGAGAAGGAGGAAAAGAAATAAGGAAGGTAGAGAGAAAATAGGTAGGAAAGAAAAAGAGTAGGAGGAATGAAGGAAGAAAAAAGTGATGAAAGGAGAAAGGAAGAAGTGGAATGCATTTTTGGAGGAATAGTTTATAAAGTGTACTACAAATGTAATGGCCATTTGAATCGGGGTTGTAAAGCTGGTGAAGTAAATGGAGTAATGGTTAGCAAGTTGGATCTTCTCCCATAGCCATTTAATAATTATTTAGTACATAATTACTATTTTTCAAGTACTTTGCTAATTGCTGGAATATAGATTAAAGTCAAGATAAAACAAAAACCTCAGTTCCTGTGCTCAGTGAGAGTGCACATTTAATGAGGGGCAATGTGCCAGTGAACTTACACACTATTCAGTAACTCTTTTATCTTATATATGTATTCTAACAATATATGTTGGAATCTAGGTTTAAGTTCATCCCGTTACTCATATCGATTGTGAACCTAAAGTCACATAACCTCTCAGTACTCATAGAGATTCTCCAGAACTCTAAGTTGCAGGGCAAATGTTGATATGCATTGTTTAGGGATTTTTTTTTTTTACCTTGAGTTTCCCCCATCAATGAAATTATAGGTATAGGCCACATTCTCATTCTTGTGGATAATGAATTGTTATTTAGCTGTAGAATGGGCCACATGGGAAACCAGTAGAACTGCCTCATTAACAGATTACAAGAAGAGGTTAGGAAATCATATATTTAATAGGTAGGATATCAAAGATAGGATTCTTGATAAAGAATAGGAAATTCTCACAAGTTTTGAGGTGCTGTGAAAATGCAAAAATGATGAGAGAACCCATTGCATAGATGGGGAAAGTTTTAGCCAAAGAAGGGCATGTCAAAGTTTTGATATTAAAATCTAATCATTATAATTAGAATACTGAAATCCTCTCTGAAGAACCATCATCCCATCTCTCCTTTTAATTTTCTCATCCTTCTAAAAGCATGATCCATCTTCATGGTCACCTCCACTCACCCCCTCATTGAATTCTTAGACTATCACTCTTTTTCTGATCTCACTTTATTCCATTGAGAATCTGTACTATACAATAATATTTTTCTTTGCTCCTTCAGAGAATGCTACATTTCTGTTATTTAATCTAAACTGGACCCCCATTGGAACACAGTGGGTGTTTTCTTTTTCATTTTGTGGACTGGCTTTCTATCACATCTCCTAACAGTATTTTTACCAAATCTCTATCTTAAAGCATCTATCTAGACCATATGTTCTAAGATTCTTTTCTGCAATTCATGTTGAAATCACTTGACTAAATATGACATTCTCTAATCCATTGTTTTAGTCTGTGATAAGAAGTTGCCCTTCCTTTTTCCAAAACCAATTGCATGAATTGGGTCTATGATGCCATTTCTTTCAACTTGCCTTTTTGATCAGACCTCTCATTCTCAACTTTTTCTTATTAGCAAAAAAGAAGATACATCTTTTTGTGGGGTCTATATAAAAAGTTTGCTCTTTAAAACAACCCATTCATTTAATCTTCTTATTCCCTTCAGGTATAATGCTCAACTTCCCTTATTTTCATAGAAATTCATAGGGAAAAAAATCTTCTACTCTAATTAATTTCTCTTCCCACTACTAATTTTCTAATTCATTTTTATAAATCCTAATTTCCTCACTCTACTAAGTGTAGTGATTCTGGAATTACCACATCTGATAGCCCCTTTTTAGGTCTCCTTATCCTTCTTGAACTCTCTGCAGAGTTTATGGCTTGATCCTTAAGAAAAAAATCAAACCATTAAAATATCTTAGAAGGGTTCAGAGGGGCAAAAGAGAAAAAATGATTTTAAGATCATCTATGGGTAAGAGTATGATATCTTGCATAGATAGAGGAAGGAAAGGAGAGGAGAGATGGAGGGAAGGAAAGACACAAAAGGAAGGAAGGAAGGAAGGAAGGAAGGAAGGAAGGAAGGAAGGAAGGAAGGAAGGAAGGAAGGAAGGAAGGAAGGAAGGAAGGAAGGAAGGAAGGATGAAAGAGGACCTTCTCGAAGAGGACCATGACATCAGGAAGATAATGCCATGACATACAAGTGAATTGGATTGAAGTAAGGAAGGGCTGTGCAAGATCACCTTCCTCACTTTTCCCTCCAGAGCCATCTGGGTCCAATGGTCAGATACAGATCAGGATGACTGGAGATGGCCCTGGATGAAATGGGAGACCTTGGCTTTTTTAAAGTAAGATTTTCAACAGGTTTTGATTGAATTTGCACCCATTCAGTGATTAAAGCTAGGTACCAATTCAGGCAAAAAAAATCTATTCTTTCAGTTAGTTCAAAAAAATCAAAATAAACAAATGGATGAATTAATCTTGGAGGGGAAGAACCTCAGAATTTTTAGCCAAAACAAAAATGACTAAGATTTATATTCAATCTGACTCCATTAGAAACCAAACAATAAACAAATGGCACTTGGTCTACGAATGGCTCTAGAGGAAACTAAGTCAGATGATTTTGCTCCAGCCCTCCCTCACTTAAATCACATCCATGATGTCAGGCTCCTCTTAGAGAATGACGGACAAGGAACCTCAGTGAGCTCTGGAACAATTCCATAGTGTTTCCTCTTATATACTGTCTCTTCCTTTGCCTTTCATGATATTGAGTTTAATTTGTGCCACTGTTTGAGGAGAACCTTTTGTGAACTATGAGTGTTCTATATTATGGCCTTTCTTATTTTCCCTCCCTAGACTCTTTATGTTCTAATCAGCTCTCCTAAGTAAAATTATCACCTTTATGTAGACGAGACAAAGATCTGTACACAGAGATTCAAGTATTTCCTCCTAAGCTTTAGTTTCATATCATCAATGAACCACTTAGACATCTTTTCTGGACTGTCATAAAGGTTCACAAAAGTCACCATGCTTATGACCTCACTGACTTCTCAGGTTCCTCACTCTTCATATTAATTATAGTCATATTAATTATACATCCATAAAATCATCTGTTTTCTTTTCCCCACACACAAAGGCTCTATCCTACTTTAGCTACTATGATTAATATAATGGCCTCTTAATTTGATATTGATGTTTTTCCTCAAGTCTATAACTGCTCCAATACTTCTTTCACAGAGCTAGAGGTATCAAATGATATTTTTAAACCACAATACTGACCATTTCTGCTTTAGGAAACTTAAGTGGCTCCCTTTTTCTTTTGAGGATCAAATACAAGCATCCATTAATTATTTAGTTTATTTTAATTATTTAATTTAAATGATTCATTATTTAATTATATTTAACAATAGTAATTTTTAATAATTTTATTTTAATTATTTAAATTAATTTAAATTATTTATTTGATTTCATTTGATTATTTAAAGCTTGCTGTAAGTTAACTGCACCCTCCCTTTCTAGGAGTATTACTTCTCTTCACATAGTCCAAGAAAAGAAATTCCAATTTGAGGTTCCCTGAACAAGATATTACATAAAACTCTTCTAAGAGTTCATATATACTGCAGCTCATGCCATGAATATTTCCTTCTCCTTAATCTTGCCTGTTAGAATACTTAGGTTTCTTCAAATTTCAATTTAGATATTACTTCAAATGGGAAGTCCTTAAAACATTTGATATTTATCAGCATTGTCTCCTTCTTAAATTATGCTGTATCTCCCCAAGACAAAGAAAGCTCTTAAGAATAAATATTATTTTTGACATTTTAATTTTATTATTAATTTATTTTGACATATTTTTCTTTTTAAAGTTTGAGTTCCAGATTATCTCTCTTTCCCACTCTTTCCCCACACATTGAGAAGGCAAGCAATATGATTAAATATATATGTAAATTTATGCAAATTTATTTCAAATATTAGCCATATTTTTAAAAATCAAGAGAAATTAAGAAAATGAGATATCGAATTTCAATTATTACACAGAGTACATTGTGATGTACTGTTAGCATGAGTTGGAATTGCCTTAGGATCATTGTCTTAATCAGAGTAACCAAGTCTTTCACAGCTGATTATTATTACAACTGTTAATACATACTATGATCTCTCAGTTCTTCTCACTTCACATTGCATCAATTCATATAAATCTTGCTTTTTTTCTGAAACCAGTGTCTCATCATTTCTTATACCACAACAGTACTCTAGGACAACCCTATGCCAAAACTTGTTCAGCCACTGTACAATTAGTAAGCATTATTCAATTTCCAAATCTTTAATAACAAAAAAAAGATATACTTTAGATATCTTTGTGCACATAGTTCCTTTTCTTTTTTCTTTTATTTCTTAGGAATAAAAACTTAATAGTGATATTGCTGGGTCAAAGGGTATGCTTAGTGTGTTCTACTGAACAATTGAACCAGTTCACTACCCAGTTAACTACTGCACTATCAATTCATTAGTTCACCTATTTTCCTTTCATTCCCTCCAACATTTGTCATTTCTGATAGCTGGGAAGTGATATCTCAGAATCATTTTAATTTTCATTTCTCTAGTCAATAATTTTATAGAGAGTTTTGATTTTTGTTTCTGAAAATTGTTTATATCTTTATCCATTTGTCAATGAATATTGTGTTTTTATTACCACTAATATCTTATTTGCTTGAATGTTTTTGTTTGTTCATTTGGTGATGGTGGTTGGTTGCCTCCCTCTTCAATGTACTCTACTGACTCTATATTATTTCGAAGTTTCAAGACTGTCACCAGTAGTCATCGCTGAGTATCTTTTACAACATTGATCCACCATAAGATAACACAAATGGTTTATATACTGATACCTTTACTTTACAAACACTTTTATCTAATCAAATTAGACGTTGTGTTTGCTTCAGAAAAAAAACAAACAAACAAATACTCCATTTCCCACCATTTTTCTACATAAGCCAAACTTTCTCCCTGAAATGCTGCCCTTCCTGCTCACTTTGATCTCTTAGATCCCATTGCTTTCTTAATAATGGAGCCAAAAGGCCACCTTTGCCTTTTTTTTTCCCTGATCCCCTATAGCAGCTAAGGATTTTCCTTCCCTTATTCCTTCCCTAACAAATAACCTCATATTGATTATGGATATTGTACATTTGTATATTCAATCATGGATAGCATAGATGATCAGGGAAAATCTCCTGTTGAAGGTAGTATTGGGACTGAGTCTAACAGGGCACCAGGAAAATCAAGAAGAGCATTCCAGAAAGGAGAACCAGTACAAAACACTATAGTATGGAACACCTTATGTGTAGACTAGAAAGGAGGGAAAAATAGTAATATTGGTTCTCTTTCCATGATATTTTTGAAGGAAAATTCATTATAACAAAACAAAACAAAAAAGAGAGGTAATGGAAGATTTTAAACATTTAGGAAGTTCTAAGGGTCATGAAAGCAATGGTGTGGTCTGGGGTTTGTAGGTAAGTCATTATGGAAAGTGTAGAACTTGATTTAAAAGCGTTAGAAATTTGCAGCAGGCTGGCCACTTTGGAAACTTGTAAAAATTGAGAAGTGGGTCTGTGAGAGCCTTCCCTAAAAGAGTGAATATGAGAGTAAAGAGAAGAAGACCTATATTTGAAAGTTTGAGAAGATAGAAATGATTAGATTTGACAATGCTTTGGATATATGGGGTTAGAGTAAGAGAAGAATCTAAGATGATATTAAGGTAGTGAATCTAGATGATGGGGGGCATGATCATATCCATGGGAAAAACCAATAAATGCTGTTCCACCCAGAAAATTGTTATACCTCGAGAATTTAGAATAGGATAGAATAGGATATATCCAATAAACAATGGAGGATATGAAAGCAAAGACTGGGGGATCATTAAAGTTGAATATATAGATATATCAATCTGGGAGTCATCCATTATCCTTCAGATCCAAGGTCCAGAACTAGTTCTAAGACACTTTTACTCAAAGTGGCTGGGACTGGACTTAACTCAGTCAAAAAGCATTTTCACTGCAGTCCAAATATAAGTTTTATTGTTCTTTCATAATAAGATCCTCACTTATATTGAAAGCTGCAAAGGCCAATTTGATCACTAAGTGAAATTAACTATTCCATTACACTACATAATTATTCTTGTGAAGCATATATTGATTTTTAAAAGTACATTGATACTATCTATGTTTCATAATAATTTTATGTTTCAAATATTTTAAATTACTGTGTAATATATTTCAGTTCACTCTTCAATGTCATAGTTTATATATATACCTTGGGCCATATGTTAAAAACTTCTATAGAGCACTTAAGTAGAAAGAGGGAATAGAGACCTTAAATAGAAAGAAAACACAAGTTTGAACAGAATCATATAATATAATGTGATGTTTTTTAATGAAAATATCATTCTTAGAAAGGGAAATACAAATTTGACAATTGACCAGTCATTTGTAGTTAATATTTATATAGCACTTTGATAGTTGTGACAAGCTTTGAAATATATCTTTTTCTTCCTAGAAAATAACCCTGAATTTAAAGTGTTAATATCCTACTTTACAGATGAAAAAAACATAGTTGGAAGTTTATAAAATTAACTGCTTAGGTCCTACTTTACAGATGAAAAAAACATAGTTGGAAGTTTATAAAATTAACTGCTTAGGCTCATATACCTATTAGGTTTTCAAAGTTGAATTTAAACTGAGGATTTCTTAACTTTAAGTTAATCATTTTATATGCATTACCAGCTAGCTACTGTTTAAAATTGTGGGAGTTATTTTTACTATTAAGAAGAAAGTGTTTGCTAAGTTCAAATGAGAAGCCTATTTTTGACTTAGGGATAGAGAGGAAAAGAAATGTTGGGACTGCTGAAATCCACCCTTTTTTTTGGAAAGCAGATATCAAAGAAAAAATAAACAGGAAAGAAAGAAAGAAATGAAAAAAAGAAAAGAAAAAAGAAAGAAAGAAAGAAAGAAAGAAAGAAAGAAAGAAAGAAAGAAAGAAAGAAAGAAAGAAAGAAAGAAAGAAAGAAAGAAAGAAAGAAAGAAAGAAAGAAAGAAAGAAAGAAAGAAAGAAAGAAAGAAAGGGTGGCTGAGTGGGTGGGAGGGAGGGAGGAAAGGAAGAAGAAAAAAAACAAAGAAAGATAGGAAGGAAGGAAGAAAAGTGATAGTGAAGAAAAGGAAAGGGAGAGAAAGATAAGGAAAGGAGGGATGGAGAGAAGAAAGAGAGAAAGGGAAGGAGAAGCAAGGCAAAGAAGGGAAGAAAAGAAGAATGTAAGAGAGAGGAAGGAAGGAAAAGAGAAGGAAAGAATGGAGGAATAAAAGTGAAAGAGAGGAGAAAGAAAGGACACAAATATAAAAATTACCAATCCTAAAATTTGACTTTGATTTCGGGCAAAACTCTAAAGTGGATTTAATATTAAATATATAGTTAATTAAAAGCTAGTAAAAATCACTCCAGTTTCATCAAGAACAGGTCATGACAGGTTAAACTTAATAAAGTCGTTTTATGACACGATGATAAAGGTAGTAGATGAGGAAATTGCTGTAGGTATGGATTACCCAGATTTTAGGATGACTTTTTTCTTGCTTTTTGGGATAAGTAATAGTAAGTTAAGGGATTTAAAACTAGTAGAATGGATACATTTTAAAAATCACTAGAATTTCAAATGTTTATGGCAGAGAGCCTCCAGTAGAAAAGCCTAGTGATCTTCAATGGTTACTTTGTTGTTTAACATTTTTGTCAGTTAATTGGATAACAGTATGGAAAATTTGCTTAGCACAGGAGCAGGATTCCAAAAGATCAAGTGAACTAGAGTACTGACTAAAATTATTAAGGTATTATTGAATAGGAATCAACTTAAACTTTTATACCTGTATAATATTTTCAAAAGTACAGTGTGGGAGACAAATGAAAAGAACATCAGGTTTCTGCAAAAGTTTGTTATGCTTTTAGTGGGCTGCAAGCTCAAAAAGAGCAGAGTGTGATAAAGTAAATAAAAAACAATGTGGGCTCCTTAGCTGCAATAAAATTCAGACTATTAGCAATCAGAAAGTGAGATCATTACATTGCAATTTTGCTTTCCTCAGATCTTATAATGATTATTATGCACAGTCCTGGGTGTCATATTTAGAAAAGACATTGGAAAATTAGCCAAAGTGCACAGTAAGACACATAGTATGGGTCTTGCATACATTTTAGATGAAGATGTAATCAAAGAAGCATTTGGCCTGATCACACTAGAGGTTCAAATATAATAGCTATTTTCAATTAATTTGAGAGATATCATGGTTAATAATAAAAATATTAATGCACAAAATTATGCCATTTGCAAAACTCTCTATTTATGCTGTCTTGTTACTTTCTTATTAAAAAAAGTCTTTGAGGGAGGTGCTATTTTTATGTCCATATCACAAATGAAAAAACTGGATTAAAGAAGTTCATTGACTTACTTTTGGTAAGTTAAGTAGCAGAATCAGGATTGTAAATCATCTTTTCATGATACGATTTTCATTTTTTTATTCAATGGAATACTTTGCATCACAGGGAAGAAGTACCAAAATTATTAACACTGTCTATGGGAAAGGAAGAAAGAAAGAAAGAAAGAAAGAAAGAAAGAAAGAAAGAAAGAGAGAGAGAGAGAGAGAGAGAGAGAGAGAGAGAGAGAGAGAGAGAGAGAGAGAGAGAGAGAGAGAGAGAGAGAGGGAGGGAGGGAGGGAGGGAGGGAGGGAGGGAGGGAGGGAGGGAGGGAGGGAGGGAGGGAGGGAGGGAGGAAGGAAGGAAGGAAGAAAGAAAGAAAGGAAGGAAGGAAGGAAGGAAGGAAGGAAGGAAGGAAGGAAGGAAGGAAGGAAGGAAGGAAGGAAGGAAGGAAGGAAGGAAGGAAGGAAGGAAGGAAGGAAGGAGAAAAGTGATAGTAAAGAAGGGGAAAGGGGGAAGAGATAAGAAAAGGAGAGACCAATGAATAGAAATGGTGAGAGTCAAATTTATATTAGATATAGGTAATATCTTAACATAAATAGAATTATTCAGAAGTGAGATGGACAGTCTCAGGACTGTCCCCTCATTGGTGATCTTCAAACAAATGTTATATAACTAACAAGTAATACTTTATCATCGAGTTCATATTGACCTAAACTGACACTATTTTCCCATCCAATGCTGAAGCCTTTGATTTTGTAAAGATTATCTTCACATTTATCACATTTAAGGTAAACTCTTAAGTGGATCTGTATCAAGAATTTCTTGCAAAGATAAAAATAACAATACCTGCATGCTTACCCATGGTGTGAAGTTGTCATGAATATTGTCCTTCAGTAAAGCTACCAAGTATGTTGAAATGTTAGAAGCATGAGGGTACACCACAGCTGATAGAGTATTAGGCTTGGATTCAGAGAGACCTGAATCCAAACTCTGCCCAAGATACTTACTAGCTGAGTAAACTCGCAAAAGTCTCTCAAACATTGTCTGCCTCAGTTTCTTCAAACGGAGATAAGAAAAACACCTAATTTTCAGTTGTTATTAGGTTTAAATGACACATTTTTAAAGAATTTGGCTGAGTGCCGGACTACATTACTGTCTATTCTCTTCTCTATATATAGTTCTCTGAAGGATGTAAAACACTTTACATATGTTATCTCATTACATACAACAAGTGTGGGAGGTTCTATTATTATTCATATAATTTTAAAACAGATTTAAGCTTAAGAATTCCTGATTTAGCCCTTAATTTCAATGTGGGGTATCCATCTAATATTTCAGAAACTTTCCTTTCTCCTGATATGTCCCTACTCTGGCTCTCCAACAGTAATTTCTTGCTCTTACCATGTGATCAACTCATTTTTTCCCTGCCATTTAATTCCCTAATGCAGACATTTATTCATTTTCTTCACTTGGAGTTACTGATTAACTAGATATAGCAACCAACTCACAATCATCATGTCTTTCTCTTTTCCCTTAGGTGCTCATCTACTAGGTTTTTAATCTCAAAGCACATTGGTAACAATTGCCATATGCTCTACCTTTGCCATTAGACTTAAAAAAAAAAAAAAAGACTCATTTTTATCCAAGTCAAAGCTTTTAACTTATCAATCTAACTTTGTTTCCCTACTTCTCCAGGAGAATACATTCTAAATCATTAACCTCTCTCTAATTTTCATTTGTTCCATTACATTCTTCATTCAAAAATGCCTCAAACTCTACAGTCTTTTAAAAATCTTTCACAAGATTCTATTTCATTCAGGATCTCATCTTATATCTATTCTCCCTTTTTCAATCTCCTCTAAAATATTATCTACATTTGCTTCCCTTTCTTCCCTTTTTTCCCTCTCTCACTTCTTCACCCTTTTAAATCTTGCCTTCAAGCTCATTATCTGAATAATGTCAATCATTGCAAAGTTATGAATATTCTCTTAATTTTCATATTTGATGTTGTATACCTGATGCAGGGAAACTAAATATCTTGCATGATGGTATGAGATGCTAATAATTTACAACATGGGGTGCTATTTGAGTGGAGAGGAAAATTTATAAGAGATTTAGGAGTTCAGTAACAGAGTAGGTAATGTGATTATGAGAAAAGAAGTGAGGGAAATGCTGCAGTGTGGAGCTTGGGTGACTGTGAGGATGTAAATGTCACTGATATTAATAGAAAAACTTTTTAAAAAGAATTTTGAAAAAAAGATAATGAATTACCTTTTGGACATGTTGAATTTGAGATGCCTAGGAGATACAAAATTTGAGGTATTCAAAAGACTATTGGTGAAGCTGGACTGTAAAAAGAGCTTAGCAATTGATTCATACACATAAATATATATATATATACACACACATGCATAATATGAATCTCTTTTTTACATATGTAGATGTATAGATGTATATCACTATATAACACACACACACACACACACATATACACACACATATATATATGGCATGTACATATGATATGTGCAATATGTATGGAGAGAGACAGAAAGAGAAGAAAAAAATGATCATCTAATCCCTAGGATTTGATGAGCTCCCAAAGTTTGAGAGTATGTAAAATATTTAGCTATATGTTGAATAGCTGAGAAATCTTTTAACTTCCACTCAGTTCTCTCATTTTTTTTTACAACTAAGGCATTAAACTTCATTACACCTTGAAGGTCTCCCCAAACTATAAATTTGAAATCTAATGACCATGAGCCTATCATCCTGTCATCATAAATAATAACTAGATTGTAAGACAGTACCTTATAGTTATAAGCTGTTCAGTACATAGTCTTTGAATAAATGGTCAATCAATGGTCCATCTTTAGAAGAAACAAAATAACATGAGATTCTGAAATGATGGAGATAAGAATTTTGTCTTTTTTAGGTTGTAGATAAGTGACTAGAAATTCACAAAGGGAAAATAAGAAATCGTTTTAAAAAGGAGACTTCAAAAAGGAAGAAAAAGGGGGAGATTGATAAGAGAGTGTGCTTTTAGTAAGTCATCATAGGAATGGAAAAAGGAAATGCCAAGACCTTCAAGGAGAAAATGTACAAAGTGCTTCAGACTGAAAGGGAGTCATAAAGGCAAATGGATATTTTTGTAGTATCTGACAATTTTCAAGCAGGAAAAAAAGGGAGGTAGGTCAGTGATGTTGAGCAAGAGTGATAAAAATATGCTTTGTTCTATATGAGAAAAAGTACATTACCAATTTTTAAAAAGGAGGAAAAAGGAAAGTTTAAGTTCCTTAAGTTTCTTCTCTCCCAAGGAAGACTAATGTTCAAATTCCTATTCAGGTACATACCAGCAATGTGAGCATGGACAAATTACTAAGTCTCTCTGGGCCTTGGTTTCCTTGCATAAAAATGAGAAAGTGGGACTTGAGGGTATCAAAGATCACTTACAGATCTAATATCTAAAGTCATATCAAAGATCACTTACAGATCTATATCTAAAGTCATATAATCAGCTCTCTCAAACTGTTTTCTCAATTGTAAACTGATAGAACACAGCTCATCTGAGTATTGTAAGGCTTAAAAGAGAGATACTGTTGAAAGAGATTTTCAAATTCTGAAATGCTATATAAATATGAAAAATAATTATTGTAATTTTTATAATTCTTAGTTGAACCTTTTGTCAAGGAACAGGGTGCATGGATTAAATGAAGTATCTGAGAAATCTGTTTCCCTTAAAACAAAAAATAATTAATGCCATCATAAAAGCAAAATATGCATTATTACCAAATCTTATAGATGAAGATGATGATTTTAAATAAATGTTAATGATTATTTTAAGGAAAAGTTCATTTTACTCTTTAGAGTTTTTAACAGGAATAGATGTTGACTTTTATTAAATGCTTTTACTGCATCTACTGAGATAATAATATGTTTTTTTTTTTTTAATTTGGTTATTGATATAGTCAATTACGCTAAAAGTTTTGCTAATATTGAACCAGCCCTGCATTCCTGGTATAAATCCTACTTGCTCATGGTGTATTATCCTGAGGATGATTTTCTATAATTTCTTTGGTAATATTTTATTTAAGATGTTTGCATCAATATACATTAGGGAGATTGGTCTATAATTGTCTTTCTCTATTTTCATCCTACCTGGTTTAGGTATCAGTACCATGTCTATGCCATAAAAGGAATTTGATAGGAGTCCTTCATTCCCTATTTTTTCAAAAAGTTTATCTAGTATTGCAGTTAAAAGTTCTTTAAATGTTTGGTAGAATTTACATATAAATCCATCTGGTCCTGGGGATTTTTTCTTAGGGAGCTGATCATTCTATTTCTTTTTCTAAAATGGGGCTGTTTAAGTAATTTATTTCCTGTTCTGTTAATCTGTGCAATCTATATTTTTGTAATTGTTGTTGTTGTATTGTTGTTATGGCCAGAACTCTGTACTTAAAAAAGAATTCTTTCAAGGTGTTAAGCCAGTGGAATTAATAAAGACAATGGTTATCTAGTTTAGCATGGTGCATAATATAGTTCCACAAGATTCACACCTTTAATAATGTAATTATAATAGAATATATAACAGCCAGAAAGGCTTAGATGAGATTCATTCCATCTTTGGTCAGGCTCTTGGTGGCTCTTCTGGGAAATCAAGAGGCTCAGAGGCAGAGACAAAGAAAACAAGCAGACTGGAGGCGGGAGCTCAAGTTCTAGGAGCCAAGGAGAGCTAGATTCATTCATCCCATCTCACACCACCTTGGTGGTAGGGCTCTCCTCCTTCTCTTCTCCACTGAAACCAAGACTCTTGGGCAAGCTAGCTCAGGCCCCAGGCAAGGAAACTAGATTGTGAAGGAGATAATAAAGGATTTGGACTTTTAACACCTGGCTATTCTTGTGGTGATTACTCTACTGAAATAAGGCTGCTCCTAAGACCTCCGGAAAACCACCAAGAACACTATAGTAGGTATTCCTCCATTTTACTTAGGTTATCAAATTTATTGGCATAAACTTGATTCCTAATGAATGTTCTAATTTCCTCTTCATTGGTGAAAAGTTATCTTTTCATTTTTGAGACTAATAAGTTGATTTTCCTCTTTTCTTTTTTCTAATCAAATTAACTAAAGTTTTATCTATTTTGTTGGTTTTTGTCATTTTTTCTTTGAGCCAGATGAATGTAAGGTTCACTCACTTCCCCTTTTCTTCCCCTCTTACTCTTCACTGTCAAAACTATTTCTTGCCTTTTATATGACAGATAATTTGCACTGTTCTACTTACCCCTTTCTTTTTCTTTCAGTAAATTCCACTTTTATCCATTAATTTGATCATTTCTAAGATTATACTTTAATATTCAACAAACACTCTGCCTTCTATCTTCATATACTCCCACTAAATGCTGCAATAATGAGAATATTAGAAGGAGTTACAAATGTTATCTTCTCATGTAGTATCATAAACAAACACATATTATGTCCTTTATCATATCACTTTCCTGACTTTTTTCTTCTACTTCTCCTGAGTCTTATATTTGAAAATCACACTTTCCATTCCACTCTGGTATTTTCATCATGGATGCTTGAAAATCCTCTATTTCATTGAATATCCTCTTTTTCTTCTGAAGGATTATCCTCAATTTTGCTAGGGAGATGATTCTTGGTTGCAATCTTTGCTCTATTACTCTCCAGAATATCATATTTCAAACCCTTCAATCCTTAAAGTAAAAGATGCTAAATCTTATATTATCTGATTACGGCTTCACTGTACTTGAATTGTTTCTGGATTCAGGCAATATTTTCTTCTTGGATTGGTAATTCCAGAATTTGACTATAATATTCCTGGGAATGTTCATCTTGACATCTTTTTCAGAAGGTAATCAGTGGATTGCTTCAAGTTCTATTTTATCCTCTACCTCTAAAATATGGAGAGAGTTTTCCTTGATAATTTCTTACAAGATGATGTACAGGCTCTTTTTTTGATCATGAATTTCAGAGAGACCAAAATGTTTAAAGTTCTCTTTCCTGGATCTATTTTCCAGGTCAATTGCTTTTCCACATATTTCACGTTTTCCTATTTTTCTTTTTTTTAATTTTTTGCTTTATTGTATATTGATTTCTCATAAAAATTTTCAATTCTAATTTTTCAGGACTTATTTTCCTCAGTGACCTTTTTACACCTCCTTTTTCATTTAACCAATTTTGTTTTTTAAAGGCCTTCTTCTCCTCATTAGTTTTTTTTGTATTTCCTTTTGCACCGTTCTCAATTCTTTTCTAATGTTTCCTCTATCTCTATTTGATTTTCAAAATCCCTTTTGAGCTCATCCATAGTCTGTGACCAATTCTCGATTTTCTTGGATTCTTTTGATGTAGGAGTTTTGACTTTGCTATTTCCTTCTGAGTGTGTGTTTTGATCTCCTTGTCACCATAGCAACTTTCTATAACAGAAACGTTTTTTCTGTTGTTTGCTCATTTTCCTAGTCTATTACTAGGCTTTTAATTTTTATTAAAGCAGGCCTCTGTTTCCAGGGTGGAAGGTGTACTGTCCCTAGTTTCAAGGGTTTTGTGCAATTGTTTTCAGAAATCCTTATAGAAATCTGATCAAAAGCACTCTTTTCTTCCTTGGAACTGTTAACAATGTCCTTACCCCATTTGTGCTCTAATACCTAGTGTGCTAAAGTAACAATTCCCTGCTTTGCTGGCATTGGGGTCAGGGCTGGGGCTGCTCTGGCATGGTCTGCACTGGAATTGCACATCCAACTCCCACCCTGCTGCCACAGACCTTTTTTTTTTTTTTTTTTTTTTCCCTAACTCTCCAAGTCCTCTTTAGTGTTTCTGGGTTAAGACATCTAAAAGCCTCCAGCGCTGCCACTGATTCAGAGGTCCCTAGATTCATTCCTGTTTTACTGGCATGGGGCTGGGGCCAGGGCCAGGACTGGAACTGGAAATAGGGTTTCATGGCAAGGTGAAACCCAAACTTCAGTCTGTAATTCCATCTGATGTGGCAGACCTTTTCTGTTAATCATTCTATTCCATTTTTATGGATATTCTGATGCTATAAATTTTTTTAGTCACTATTTAAGGAAATTTGGAGAAGTTTGGGGGAGATGTTGGGTAAGTTCTTGACTTCACTCCATCTTCTTTTCTAGGCAGTTTTCTAATACTAAAATGTCAGAAGTAACAGTCTTAAATTAGTAAAATGATTCTCCATGCCAAAGAAATCACAAGTCTAATTCCTAGAAACTCATCCCTCCACCATTGATTATACATCTTTTGAGGAAAGAAGCTATTTTATTTTTTTTATCTTAAATATTTATCCAAGTGCCTTTCACAAAGTAGGTGTTTAATAAATGTTGACATTTTTATTCTATTTTTCTATAATCTTGTCACCTTTGACCTACTTTAAACATTTTTCCTTGTGGGAAAGAATATAGATATACAAATGTGAATTATGATTATAAACATGAGTAATTATAATACTCTAAATGTTAAACTTTTTGATCTTTTAAGTGGTTTGTGATTTTTTTCAGTCTTCCCTTCAAAGGAGCATTCTGTGGTTGAAGAAAGAAGCTATTTTATTTTATTGTTTTTATCTTAAATATTTATCCAAGTGCCTTTCACAAATTAGGTATTTAATAAATGTTGATGTTTTTATTCTATTTTTCTATAACCTTGTCACCTTTGACCTACTTTAAACATTTTTCCATGTGGGAAAGAATATAGATATATAAATGTGAATTATGATTATAAACATTGAGTTATTATAATACTCTAAATGTTAAACTTGTTGATCTTTTAAATGATTCATGATTTTTTTTCCGTCTTCCCTTCAAAGGAGCATTCTGTGGGAATGTTATTTTCTGATAAATTTCTCAGCTTTTAGAAATCTCTCTTTTCTGTCATTTGTGTAATATTTTGAAAAGAGTATTGCCCATCTATCCATCTGCTAGTGTTCATTTTCATGATGGAATGGGGTGGAATATATTAGTCATATAGACATTTGGATTTATATCAATTGGTAGATATATAGATGATAAATGGGTAACCACAATACCTAAGAGGGATCAATAGATTAATCAACAAACATTTATTAAGTACTCCTGACCAGCATTGTGATAAATCTTGGAGATGCAAAGTTAGAAGTGCAGCAATTTCAGCCTAGAAGGAATTTACTTATTACTGGATAGTAAAAAGGAGAAGATAATAATCAAGATGCAAAAGTACACATACGTAGAAACATGGATCTTTAAAAATCCTGACAATAAAACAGTGAACTGAGTCAAGCTCATTCATCTCCAAAGTATGATGAAATTCAAGCTTTTGGACAGAAGTTTCAAGTTTGAGCTCTTCTGGAATCTTCTGATTTATGAACATCTTGGAAGAGAAGTATATTGGCATCTTGTCAATGCCTGTGTTGGCAATGAAAATAATTGTTGTTTATTGCTTAAAAGCCTATATTTTTCCTCTACTTTGTTTTTGTTGGAAAATATCATGTGAATTAATTATATCAATTATATTTTAAAACATTACATTTAAATATCTAATTTCTAAAATAATTAAAGAACATGTATGCCAGTGTGCTTGTGGGTGTGTGTATGTGTGTTTGTGTGTGTGTTAGTCTTTGGGTCATTTCATTGAATTGATAGCTCTGGCAATCATTGACCTTTCTCTCAATCAGTAACTCTAAGATCCAGAAGCTTTCATGCAAGCAAAGTTGGATGTTGAAAAGGCAGTTAATAAAAAGTAATAAAATGGCTCTTGAGCCAGATTAATACGTTGAGATTCAATGAATTTTATAATAGAGAACCTGAAGATTATCCTGTGGTATTACATCATACAAATGGAGGAATGAACTCAGGCCAGAATATAAATCTCCTGACTAGAAGTCAGGGAAACTTTTCATGTTACTAATATCTTCTGTAATTGCATTCACAGAAAAGCTCTTATGGGTAAATAAAATATCCCATTTCTTGGAAAAAGAATATTATTTTTGGAGTTCAGGTATCTGAGAATTCAGATGTCCTATTTCATCCATTCATTCAGTAGCCATCCATGCATGCACAAATGCAAAAAGAGATGATTATAGATATATTTTATAATATAGATTCAAAAATAAGTAGTGAATCCTGCCCTCTAGGATGTTATATGACTAAGTCCAATAATTATGATTATTTGTTGCATTGATATTATACCTACTCTAAGTATTTGTGCCTGCCAAGAAATAATCATATCTAATTTCTACCTGTTAACATGCTGACCTTTCTTCAAATGTCGGCCCAGGTGTTGCCTCCTGCATGATATGCTCCTTGATTCATCCAACTGAAAATGAATCACCAGTTCTCACATTTTTCCTGTAATTCTTTATCTGGCCATCTCCTGTTTCTCACATTCTTGTCATTTCTATGAGCCGTAACATTTCTCAGCCCCATTCTCAAGAGAAAGATTTGTCAGTGTTCTATCCCTAATGCCTACCACTCTAAAAATACTCTATGATTCCACTTAATCTACAGGCTTCTAAATTGGGGAGCGCCTTCTCTCTATGTGATCATCACTCATTTCTGTGTCTAAACCCTTGTTCAAGTCCTTCCAGAAGTCCTTATGGAATACATACTCATGACCCTGAAAACTTTCATGAATTTCTCTTTATAGAAAGAAATCAACACATGCAAGAAGAAAAATAAGTTCAAAATTTCCCAGCACACAGAATACATTTAATAAACATTTGTAGAATCAAAATTGTCAAAATGAAAATCTTTTTCTATTAACTTCCTTCCCATCTCTGATTCTGACTTTTCAGGGATCCCCACCCCTTCTCAGATGCATTTCACCTGGGAAGTTTCCTCATCCTAGAAGATCTTTCTGCTCCTGTTGCTTTCTTCTCCCATTACTAATTTTTTCCTAGAATCTCTATTTTGAGAAACAACCCAGTCTAGTTAGCCTTCATTTCTCTCCTGCTTCCATTTCTGATTATTTGGACTGATTCCCACGTCCTCTACAGGTACATTCCCTCCATTTCATTTTATCTCTATTTTATGTGTTCCCACTTTATATTAAAATTTAAGTTTCTAGAGGGTGAAAACTGACTTTCTTTTGTGTTATTCGTATCTCCAGTGTTGAGAATAGCAACCATAGCATGGTAGGGGCTTAATAAGAGCTAGTTGCCTGAATGAATGAATGAAATTCCTGAGAGAAGAGAAAATACTATCTGATGAAAACCAATACTTGACATATAGCATACATAAACACAAATATATACGATCATACACACATGTGTATATATTTACATATATATGTATGTATATGTGTATATGGATATCTCCTTTCTATCTCACAATAACCCTTTCTATTAGATTCTAAGAGAATTAGTATTTCTATTTTATAATTTAGGAAATTAACATTCAAAAATATTGTTTCCCTTTGAAATTGGCATTTTCCCTGCTGGGAATGCATTCTCTTTCTTTTTTACCTCTCAGAACCTTTGGTTTCCTTCAAAATTCTGCTTAAGCAACAATTTCTTCAAGAAGCTTTTCTTGATCCTCCTACCTACTAGTGCATTCTCTGTCACCCATCCCTCTCTCCTGCTCAAAATAGCTAACACATATAGCATTAAAGTTTATGGAGGACTTTATGAGCATTATCTACTTTTATCCTCACAAACATCTTCAGTGATAGGTATTATTAATATTATAATTTTTATTTTTAGAGATGACAAAATGGAAGCTGAAATTGTTCAGTAACTTGTAGGGGTCACAAAATTAGGACATACTTGAAACCAGATTTGCAGCTAAATATTCCTTACTCAGGATTATCCACTGAGACCTATTTATTTTGGGAAGGGAAGGAATTTTGTCTACATTCTAAATATATATATGAAAATAAATATATATATATGAATATCTATCTATATCTATCTATATATATATATATGTGTGTATATATACATATATATGAATATCTATCTATCTATCTATCTATCTATCTATCTATATATGTATATATATTTGTCTGTATTCTATATGTACTGATATCATGGATATAATCTCCTCATTAGCATGGACACAACCTTGAAGGCAAGGATTGATTTCTTCCTATCCTTATGTCCTCACTGTTTGACACAGTGTCTGGTACACAGCAGAAACCTAAGAATTTATCATTGATTGACTGGTTATTTTTAAGAATTTTTCTCATATAGTTCATATCTGTTTAGTGTAAAAGACCATATTTAGTGACTCTAGGTTGACCAATCTATCCACTCTGCCACTCTACCATTCTTACTCTCTGCTAAATGACTTTACCATCTGCAAGGAGGCAGAGATCCACTTTGAGTTTCAATTGCGTGTCATTTCTTTCAGAGGCAGAATCATAGCATGGCTAGAATAATTGGCTTTAGGTCAGGGATTTCAACTGGGCTTTGGGTATTCACTAGCACTATGACCCTATCCACATTGCTCAAAGTATTTGGACATCAGTTTACTCCTGTATTAACGTTGCACTAGATGGTCTCAAAGAGTCCTTCTAGCTCTAGATCAAAATTATATTGCCCTCTTCAAGGAAATTAAAGAATTTAATTTTATATCTAAATCTCCCTATAACTTAGTATGGATTCAAAATGCTTTGGATTATGCTTCCATTCCCTGTACCCTGTAATTTTTGTGCTTGTGCTTTTATGTGAACACACACACACACACACACACACACACACACACGTCTAACTTCTTGAATAAAGAAATATGCATTTATCAATCATTTTCCATTCAAGAGGTACATGAAGAAAATGATAGGTTTTAATGAACAAAACAGCATTAATTACTTCAAGCCAAAGAATGTCTCTGCATTAATACAAATGGTACCAATCTTTGTTGTACTGAAATGCTAAAAGTATAGCAGTGCTGGGGTGGGATGAAGAAGGGGGAGGAAGGGGTACTGGCTCGTAGTCAGCAGCACTGGATGATTTGGTTGTCATAGCAATATATTTCAGTAAAGGCTAATATGGAAATAAATTGGCTTCACAAATAGATGAGAACCCAGCCTCTGGGTTGCCACTGTCCAGCCCATAAGAGAAAATAACATGTTTAGAAATAAAGGGCCTTTGTCTCATATTGCATGAAAAGAAGGGTTATTGATGTGCCTGATTGTTTTAAAGGGAATTGGCCCTTCAGCTTCTGAGCCAGGCACGTTCACTTCTCGATCAGCATCAAGAGAATCACAATGCCAGTTCTGCCTTTCATCACAGGATGGCAGAGAGCATTTCATTTTCTCACAGACTCCATGGAAACCAGCCAGCTCAGCACCAAGGACAGAGAATCAGCAGAGTAACTGAGGCCTGCTAACCTTAGAATGACCACAGGGCTGTCTACTAAGACTTAGAAGGTCTTAGAAGGGAGGATCTCTGGCAGTGAAACATCCTGCTTCTCTTTCCCAAGGAGTCATCTAATAAGACATTTTCCCCTGAGGCCCAAGAGCTTTATTCCAGTGTCAAAAAAAAAAAAAGGATCTAATCTAAATGAATACATAGAAACTTATGCAAAGGGTCTTCAAAATCAATACCCTGGATATCCATTTCTTCTAAAAAGATATCAGGCTTAGAACTTCAAATAAATGAATGCATCAATAAATAAATGAAAAGAAAATTATTAAATCTTTACTTTGTGCCAAGTATTACGCAAACATAAAAGTAAAGACAAAGCCTTCCCCTCAATGAGTTTACATTCTAATAGTGACAGGTAATGTCAAAATGATAGAAAGGTCATTAGAAGGCAGAATATCATAGTCAGAAGCAATTTTGGAGCATAGAATGTTATAGCTCAGATGCTTCTAACATATAAAAAGTGAGAACTGAAGGAGCCCCAGAATAGCCTACATAAGAAAACATGAAAGCCGGACCCTAGAATAAACAATGTCAGAATTGGGAAGAGCCTTGCATTAAAGAAATAACATAGAATGAGGGTACTTAAGTGGACTATCAAACATAGAATGGAAGGGTAATCAGAAAAAGAGAACACTAAAAGAACATATGGAACACGTTTTTGATTTGGAAGTGTATTTCAAATCTAGCACTGAAACTTATTGAGATTTTGACATTAAGGGAATAATTTCCCTCTTTGAATCTGTTTCATAATCTTCAAAGTGAGGGACATAAAAGTGAAGGATTTTTATGGTCAAAAGGGAATTTATAGTAATGTTGAGCTAAAAACCCAGTTCTTTAGATTCCCAGTGCACTACCCTTTGACTTACACCCCAGCCTTTGTTCAATCCTACACAGCTGTAACTTCACCAAACAAAGGATTGAAGCAGCTGTGCCCACTCTCTATTCATAATTATGGATTTCCAAGCCTCTCTAGCATTAAAGGTTAATGCAGGAAATGTTTCATGCCCAGCCTCTGCCTTCATGATTTCCGTAGCACCAATACATTGTTGTCTTTGTATTCTGCCCTAACTATTCCACTTTCCATTTAGGGTCTATGATGATGTCAAGAGAAATTGAAATGAAGATGCTAGGGGTTGGGATTATGTGATCTATGATACCCTTAGGAGTGCCACAATGCATTTTAAGACCTAATCCTGCTCAGTACTGAATTACTCTAATGCTCTTGAGGATGCAGATATTTGTATTCCCAGTCATTTAATTCATGGCTTTTAAATAAAGGCAAAGTTATGGTACATTATAAGACAATGTATTTGTCATGTTACAAAAAAAATGGAGAAATAAAGAGATGGGAAAAGAAAGAAAGAAAGGAAGAAAGAAAGGAAGGAAGGAAAGAAGAAAGAAAGAAAGAAAGAAAGAAAGAAAGAAAGAAAGAAAGAAAGAAAGAAAGAAAGAAAGAAAGAAAGAAAGAAAGAAAGAAAGAAAGAAAGAAAGAAAGAAAGAAAGAAAGAAAGAAAGAAAGAAAGAAAGAAAGAAAGGAAGGAAGGAAGGAAGGAAGGAAGGAAGGAAGGAAGGAAGGAAGGAAGGAAGGAAGGAAGGAAGGAAGGAAGGAAGGAAGGAAGGAAGGAAGGAAGGAAGGAAGGAAGGAAGGAAGGAAGGAAGAAAGAAAGAAAGAAAGAAAGAAAGAAAGAAAGAAGGAAGGAAGGAAGGAAGGAAGGAAGGAAGGAAGGAAGGAAGGAAGGAAGGAAGGAAGGAAGGAAGGAAGGAAGGAAGGAAGGAAGGAAGGAAGGAAGGAAAAATGTTCCATTTTGAATGTTATAGAATTAAGGGTATAAGTCCCAATATTAAAATAGCATTAAAATTGTTGGGCAATATCTGCTCTAAGCAAGAAGACTTGAAGCTTTTATTAGTGAAAATTTGAATGTTTGGAAATGTGTAGTGCTGTACCCTTTCACCAACTAAGAATGTTTTTCCCCAAAACCAACATTGTTCCTCATTTTCTCTGGCATTGGGTATTCCTTAGTGATAAAACAAAAACCTATTAATAAGATATTGGGCTTTCCAAAATATAATAGAAAAGTGGCCCTTTCAGTAAGCCCAGTATAAATTTTGTTCAGCCAGATTCATCCTTCTCCTAGTCATGTGGTATTATTATTACAGATATAAATTAGATAGCAGGGGACAAGACAAGGCCATAGGACACTGCAAATCTGCCTTTCAAAGCCTCTATTAATATCCCTGCTGGTTCCACCATTTCCTCAGTGTACATGTTCTCCATAAATAAATCAATGCCCTTTGAACTATTTATATACTCTCTTTCGATCACCTTCCTTCTGTTTCTACAATTTTCTCATCTATCATATCTGGACTTTTAAAACCAATATTGGACTTCCAAATTTCAGTCACATACACTTCCCCTTATTGTCCCCTATCCAGTTTTCAAAGTTATTCCATAGAAACTTAATATAGACTTATGAATGGAATTAAGGATTAGGAGAAAATACTTCTGCTTCTAGCATTAGGTAGATCTTTCTTGGATGGAAATTCTGATCTTAAACAACTACAAATCTAGTCTACTCTATTTTTGTATGAAATTATTCAAGAGTTACATTTTATTTTTGTGCCTACATTACTGACAAGTGACAGACATCATCGGGGTTTAGGCTTTTGGACTATGTAATCATTATTGTAGAGGCACATGATGCACTCCAGTTCCAATGAGAAAGATATGAACTGTCAGTATTGGCATGGTCATGATTAACAAGTTGACTGTAATGGCTCTAGAGCTGGTTAAAAAAACTTCAAAAGTTTGAGTTCTCTAGAGATCAATCTAAAATCTATCTATCTATCTATCTATGTACATATATATATATGTATACATATGCATATGCATATATATGTATATGTATATATACATATATATGCATATGCATATGTATACATATATATATATATAATTACTAGATAGAACAACAAGACAAGTAATTTTATCCTTTCTTCAACAATCATTTGAGGTGCAACCAGAGCTTCTGCTTTTATGTACTTTCTCAAGTCAAATAATTTATAAGAGGACATGAATAGAACATATGCAATATGTGAAATGTGAGAGAAGTGCCATCAGAATGCTGAAGAGTGTTGACCTCATGAAATATGGGGATCTGTCTGGCATTTAATGCCTGCCATATTCTGGTCCCTGTATACATTTTAAATTTTGCTAAACTTTATTTCCCATTCTTATCATTACATGTCACTTTATGTGGGTACGCTGGACTTCTGAATTGACTAACCGTAACCCTAACCCTAAATGCGCGCCTCCCGACTGGAATGATCTCCATCTTGCCTCAATAAGTCATAAGATTTAGCTTAAATCCTACTTTTTGTATAAGACCCTTTGTGGTCCCACTTAAACAGCTATTAAAAATGGTGGGTGGGTAATTTGCAAGTGAGCCAATGAATGCTTTATGTCAGGAAAAAAAAAGCTTTCAAAAAACTTAGTGATGTATGAAAAAGGAATATCTTGCTTTGAGAGGTGGTGGATTCCTCTTCATTAGGGATGTCTAAGCAGAGTGTGGATGACTACTCAATAGTGTTATAGATGATGTTCCTTAAGTGCATGGGTTAGACAACATGGCCACTGAATCCTCACATTCTGGGATTCTGAGTAATCTCTGGCCCACATAAACAATTTATATTATTTCAAAGATTCCAAAATACAATGCCTCTTTGAATCAACTCAACAAATATTTATTAATTACCAACTATGTTCACCACACTATATTATTTTACCAAAAATGGAAGGAAAGAAAGATGTGAACTATTATTTTCATTTTATGTGAGGAATGACTTGGTTAAAAAGGTAAGGCAAAGTATACCAATGGCAATAAAAGAATAGAGCTAGGCTTTAATATATGGCCATTTGGTTCCTTATTAAGCATGTCTTACTTATATTTCCAACCTATAGACAGAAAAAAGCTGCCCAGAGCCATCCTTAAATTGTTATTAAGTCCACCAACTAGCATTTATCAAATACTTACTTTGTGTCATGCTTATGATATACATATAGGAAAGATAGAAGAGAAACTCGAATATAGCTCACAGCCTAATGAAGAAGATAACATCCAAATATTCATTGGAAGACAAGATAAAGGATAAATTGAAGGTAATTTCAGGGGGAAAAAGACACTAATATTAAGAATTCAAAAGTACTTGTTTCAGAATTTGAGATCAGTAAAAAAAATCTTGAAGCCCCAGAAATAAAGAATAACAGTGTTGGATAAAGCATCTTGTTTCAGGAACATTAAGGAAACCAGGTCACTGGCTCATAGAGAAAGATGGGGAAAGACTGGAAAGATAGAAGCATGGCAAGTTATGAAGGTTTTTAAAGCCAAAGGAATTACTATATAAGTATGGAGATAATAGGGAGCCATTGGAGTTTTGTATAAAGCTGATGTTTTTAGTCCTATGTAGTAGAAAGATCATTTTAACTAGATGGCCTGGAATCAGTAGAGACTTGAATCAGGACCTATGATATATGTGCCCTTTTTTTGACGAAGTTCATGTCCTCCAAATATAAATATCAGACTTGGGGAATCAACTGAGCTACAGATTTTGTCAAATTGTATTAGACTGCCTCACTTCTTGGTAGTATGTTATAACCTACAGGATCCCCATGCTGCCAAGATACAAATGACAATACATCTACAACTGTCCATCCTGTGTGACTCTTGTTCATGGTTTCCCATGCATTTGTCATGAGAGTCCATCTAATTTGATGAAGAGAGTTATCATTTTCTTCTTCCATTGAAGTGAAGAGTGATGTACTTTGACCAGTTAGCTAAAATGCCTCATCCCCATGATTTATCCACCTGATCTTAAGCCTTGTTTTGCTTTATGTTGCTTTTATGGCACTTTTTACTACTCTTCTTTTTTTTCTAATAATGACTTCAGAGATTGAGAATAGTTATACTTACCTTAAGAAATATATTGAGAACGTATACCTAAGTTGGAACGTAGCCAACCCTCACTGGTAGGAAGATAAGAAATAGGGATAGGGAGATAACCTACCATTGACCTTCAAAATCTAATAATTTCCTCCAGTATTAAGCAAAGAGTAGAAGAGTATTACCCAACAAGCCTTCTGGTGAAGACAGAAATTACCTAAGTAGCACAAATCTCTGTACCTCGTGAAATGATCAATTCCTTCATACCGCTCCAACTTCATGTCAGATGATGGAACAGTATCATACATGACTTAATTCCATTTTAAATCTTAGAGACTATTATCTTTTCTCTTTGAATTTTTATTCTTACAACTTCTTTTATAACTTTTCTATCCTTCTAATAACTAGTCAGTAGTCAATGAGGAGAAAAATATGTCCTGTTATTTCCTTATATTCTCTTATTCCAACAATGCACCAAAACTCAACCCAAACCTATTCATGTCACAATGCAATCTTTCCATTTGATTCCACCATGCCGTCTGAAATTATTATTCCACAGTAAACAAACTCTGCTTCATGCTCACCCTAGTTTTCTCCCAATCTTTTTTTCCATCTCTGAGAGTTCATAGAGAAATGACCCTCTGATGATACTGTCATCTCTAACTTCTCTCCACCATTCTCTGTGCCTTTTCTTACATCTGGTCAAATTGCTTTTAGAAAGAGAATGAAACTTTCCATATTCTCTTATTCTTGTTCATTCACTAGTGGCCTTTTTAAAAATTTCTAGATGTATTTAAATAAGTTATTATAATTCTTCTTTGCTCATAGAGCACAGTGCCTTCTTAGATGTAGGCACACCATGTTGGGAGGTACTACACCAGTGTCTCCCATATCTCACAATTGATTCCTTAGTTCTTTAGAGAGAGATTGAGAGTGTCCTTGTATATCTTCTTCTAGCCACCATATAATCACATGTCTTGTGTGAGTTCTTTATAATAATCTTTTAGGCACATATGTTTGACATTTAAAAATTGTAGCCAGGACATTGGAGTTGTTCTCTGCATAGTAGAGTTTGAATGCTTGACAATTTATCATAAAAAAGAACATCAGTGTTTGGTACCTAATTTTGCCAGGTGATTCAGAAATCCCAATGGAAATAATTCAGTTACTTTGTATGGCATTGGTAGACTATCCAAGTTTCACAGGCATATGATCATGAGGTCAGCACTCTGTAGACCTTCAGTTTGGTAAGCTACCTATTATCTCTTTATATCTCTTTTTTTCTCACACTTTCCTTTGAAATCTCTGATTTATCTCTGTCGGTGCATATACGATAATCTATGTGTAACCTATGGGAAGTATACTGTAAAGATAAGTGAACTTATCGATAGCATTCAAGAGTTTTCTATGTGGTATCAATGATTTGATAAATGGATGGTGTGGTGTTGGCTGATGGAGAGGCTGTATTTTTGTGATGTTACTTGTTAGACCAAAATTAGCATAAGCAGCAGAGAATGCATCTATACTTTGTCACATCTCAACCACAGAGGCTGACTTGAGTGCACAATTATCTGAAAACAAAAAAAAAACTCCTTCAACTATATTATTAGCTTGTAGCCTTTTCAAGTTAAATAATTTGCCATCAATGTTGTAGCTAATTTTAATTCCATTTTTGTCTATTAAAAAGCATCCCACAAACCATACTTTGTTGTGTTTCGGCTTCATAGTCCACATTGAGTGCACAATCACTGAGAGCTTCTTGCGTATATGGTGCACACAGAGTATACACCAATCATTTCATCACTAGGAAGCCATTATTTGTTGTACGATGAAATCAATGCTAAATTAAATTTAATCATTGTCTCCTCAATTCCACTCAGTACCTTGTTTCAAGTTCTGGCCCATAATGTCTCCTTGTAGGATCAAATCAATTGTCTCTATTCATTCCAGTGACTTAGCACCTTGTAAAAATCCTAATAATGGTATATGAATTAAGTTATGAACTTTAGTATAATAAGTCATGTTGGTATACATAAATACATACACATTGATAACATGTATATGAACAATATACATGTATGTATATACATTCAGTAGAAATATACACTGACATATATATATATATATATATATATATATACAAATATGTGTGCATAAACATATGTAATATGTAATTTAAATTTACTCTGAGGTTTTGGAGAAAATCTTTATAATATTTTTAGCCACATACATTTAAGACCATTTCTGGAATCTTGAAGGATGTAGATACATCGTTAATTGAACCTAAGCCAAAGGCCTTTTAGAAGTTGAACTATATTCTCTCTCTTAAATATTAATGCTATCTTTGCCTCAGAGGTAGCATGGTTTTTGCAAATCCGAATTAACAAGTCAACCACAGGCATCACTGAACAAGTTACCCAGCTTCCAGCCAATTCGTAAATGATCTGAGCTCTTCATTATTTGAAATTGCATCAGTATAGGTGAGAAAAAGGTAGATTTGCAATAGCAGAAGTTGGTTTTAGTTTTAGTTAAGCCTTTAGTTTAATTTCAATAATTCTATGATAATCAAGGATGTCATTCTATGAACATTAGTTCGGACTTTGAATGGGCTGGGATGATGCAACATCTTGTTTCATTATAACTCAAATGATTTCCAACTGCATTATCCTGAGCAAATAACTTACAAATTTCTCATTTTCTAATCTCTAAAGTGGGGATGAACATTATCTATTTCATAGAGTTGTTGCGAATGACAAATGAGAAAAGGTATGGAAAGGCTCTACCTAAATGTCTATTTTTGGTTTGTTTGGTTGGTTATTTTCCTTGATTTATTATGTTCTCTGGATAGGGAACTACCCTTGAAACAATATTGTACTTAACTCAGATGGACTTACCACATGTCATCTTTTAAAAATGTTGGCGTCTCTAGAAGGTTAAGTGACTTGCAAGGATCACACAGAAAATGTATTTGTAATGTACAGGTTGGGGGAAAGAGAAAGTTTTGAACAATGATTCCTCCAAATGAAAAGAATGTTTTTAAGCACTAAGCTTCACTGTCTATCGCATCTATTTCCAGTCATGTCTGACTCTTTATGATCCCATTTGGAATTCTCTTGACAGATATACTAAAATGGTTTTCTGTTTTCTCCTCCAGCTCATTTTATAAGTGAGGAAACTGAGGCAAACAGATTGAAGTGATTTCCCAATGTCATACAACTAATAAGGGCCTTAGGGAAAATTTGAACACATGAATATATCTTCCTGGTTTCATGTCCATTTTATCTATTTGCCACCTAGCTGTCCAAACCTTTCTTATTTAATTATTTTAAAAAATAGAAAGATGTTCTCTAGCTGGGCTATTATGTGCAAATATATGCTTCTCTGGGCTTCAGTTTTATTATCTACAAATAGAAATAATCATCTTTGGGATGCTTATTCCACTGAGTTGCTGGGAGAATCTAGTTAAAAATAGACAGAAAAGCTCTTTTTCATTTTATCATGTAAAATAGTCTTTAAATATGAGGGCTTATTCAATAAATTTCATTATTGGTCCTCCTTTACTTTAGAAGAAGTCCAAGGGCATCACAGGATGAAGCCCTGTCTTGTAGCTAAATAGAATTTAATTGAGATAGAAATAAATGAAGTAGTCAGTCTCAATCTGTCTTCCAGAATCACCAAAATTCAGTGGCAAATCAAAAACTGAGCAGAGTAGTAATAGTCCAGGATGCAGAGGATGATTTTGGCACTTTTGATGTCTGGGCATGGTTTTTTAATAATATTTTTCCAAATTCATGAAAAAATAGTTTTAAACATTGACCTTTGTAAAAACCTTGTGTTCCAAATTGTTTCTCTCTCTCTTTCCCCTCTTTCCTCATATCTCCCATCTCCAAGATATTGAGCAATCTAATATGGGTTAAACATGTGCACTTTTAAATATTTTCTATATTTATCATACTGCACAAAAAAAAGTCAAATCAAAGGGTGGAAAATATGAGAAAAACAAAGCAAACAAGCAATGAAACAATAACAATAAATTTGAAAATTCTGTACTTTTATTCACACTGAGTCTCCAAAGTTGTCTCTTTGGCTGAAGATGACACTTTTCGCCACAAGTCTGTTGGAATTGTCTTAAATTTCCTCAATGTTGAAATGAGTAGATCCATCCCAGCTGAACATCCCATAATCTTACTGTGTACAATGTTCTCTTGGTTCTATTCACTTCACTTAGCACAATTCATTTAAGTGTTTCCAGGCTTTTCTGAAATAAATTTGCACACTATTTCTAATAGAAAAATAACACACCATTATGTTCATATGCCATAAATTATTTAGCAAATCCCCAACTGATGGGCACTTGCTCAAATTCTAGTTCTTTCTCCCTAGAAAAAGAGCTGTGCAGTACATTTTAAGCACTCCACATCATCTGCTTCAACCACATTCATCGCCATTAAAATAACTTGTTCTTATTTGCTCATTCCACTGGGAAAAGCCATCAGATGCTTGGGAAGACATCCCCATAATTCATCAACAGGTTTAAGACCCATGAGTTACTATCTGGTTTAATCCATCTGGCAACACAGTTTTCATGAGGTATGGCTGCTGCATACACTACAATTTTTTGGAGCCACTGGGCACATAATGTCTATTAAATCAACATGGCTTGATTCAAACTTTGGGATAAATGTGGCGCTGCTATAACCACATGACAGGTTTCTTATCCTCTGCATATAGGGAGGCAGCTAGGTGTCATAGTGGACAGAATATTTGACTTAGAACCAAGACCTGAGTTCAAATTTGACTCCAGAGACTTACTAGTGATGTGAACCTGGGCAAACTACTTAATCTCTGTTTGCTTTATAATGGAGAGAAACGCAGATCCCAGGGTTCTAGTGAAGATCAAATGAGATAATTATAAAAGGATTATCACATTACCTGACACCTAGGAAGTTCTTAAGAACATAGGTTCTATTCCTAATATATAAAACTCAAATGTCTATTGAAGAATGACAGAGCAAGGATGTGTCTTAAGGACCATCTAGGTTAGTCAATATATTAAAAATCATTTCTTAAGTATTTTCTTCCCCTTTCTTGGACTCTATGCTATGTGTTAGGGCTACTAAGAGGGACACAAGTATGGCCCCAGACATCTAGAAATTCACTGTCTAATGAAGGAATCTAACTGGTTCATTTCCATAAAAAGAAACAGATATGTGAATGGAAAGTAAATTGCCAATGGTGACATAAAACTAGAAACTGAGCTAGAAATGGAACCTAGGTACTCAGGGTTTAAGTTTAATTCTCTGGAACTCCAAGGAGCCTCGTACTAGGGTCTCAGGGCCTAAGCATTCATAAGGTTTCTATTCTGGAGCCTGCCATGACTGGTCCTTTAGGACCCTGCTGGCTGGCTGTCCATGTCTCTGTTAAAGAGATTATGTTAGGACAATTAACTGTTTAAATCTATTTATAGAATCACCCTTTCAATGTATGTAAACAAAGAACACTTATCCCAGGCCTGCAGTGAGAAACAGGCAGCCTGCCAGCTTCCAGCTTAGCCACCATCTGTGCTGGCAACCAGCAGGGACCAAATGATTGCCTTTACACAGGGCTTCCTCAAGTACACATCTTTTCCTCAAGATGTTCTATTGTTTCAGGCTTTAGAGACTTTTTTTGGATTCTTGTTCTTAAGTATCCTCTTACCAGTTCTCAAATATGAATATCTGATCAATAAACTCTAACCAGAAGGTTTTACATTGTCACATTAGAATACGCTATGACCTAAGTCTGGTTTTCAATTATCTTATTTACAGAAATAATGCAATTGGGTAATCACTGAGGAGAATTCTAAAAAATATTTATGTATACAAACTTCTTCAGTCAGTGAAGAGTCAAAGGGAGAAAGAGATGATTAAAGATCCATAGGAATAGAGAAGTGATGATCAAGAGGTGCACAAGTATATGCTCAGAAAGAGCCAATATGAGAATTTGCTTTGCTGAATTTATTTGTCACAAAGAAGAGCTTTTGTGTGAGGTAGTGGAATTGTATGATAGAGATAGAGATGGGGGCAAAAGGGGATTGATATGAAAAATATAGTAAATAAAGTGCTACCGTTGGAATCAGGTAAATCTGTGATCAAATTTCACTCACACACCTGGAAGCTGTTTAACCTTTATTCTTATTCTTACTTTCTCTTCACTTATTCTTCAATCATAATCACCTGTAAAGTTATATGAATGAGCCAGATATCTTTTAAAACCATAACGGGCCCTAGTTCTATGATATAATATTTTAAAAATCCATAGAAGAAATAGGGAAGTTCAGAAGGAATCATGGAGAAAAAGAGCAACTTTGGACTGAAAGTATGTGTGTGTTTATGTGTGTGTGGATGTGAAATAAAGATGTATTATGCTGTGTACAATTCTCTTTGTTTAAGGAAATATCCATAGTTTTTGATGAATGTCAAATCTATAATAATAAAAAGAAAATCAGAGCAATTAAAAATGGCATCAGGGTGCTAGAAAGAATGCTATTACAATTATCTATATAAAAGGAGACAAGAGCCTGCATTAGGATGATGTTAGCTTTGGACAGAGAAGAGTATTAGCTACAGAGGTTGAATTGACAATATTTAGAAACTGATAAGCTTGGGAAAAATGAGAGAGAATCCCTGGATTCTTGAGTCCAGTGTATTTGGGTTCCACACTTTGCAATTAACAAAAACTTATTTACCTGAGAATTTAAATCAAAGGGGTAAATAATTAGGTTGAGAAATTACCCAGTGGGCAATGAACTCTAACACATGTTATATTTGTTTTTAGGTCATGTGGCAAGAAATAACATTACTTTACCTCAAGAAGGTCTTGATTTTGAAATCACCCACAACTTCTCTCTATATATTTCTTGTCTTTTACCTCATACCTCTCTCTATATTGTATGACCCAAAGACATTGACTCTTTCATGTTTTACCAATTCATTCCATCTTCAACTTCCAAGCAATTTCACTGGCTGGCCATCTTGGTTGGAATTGTTTCCTCCTCATCTGTCTATCTGAGCTTCTCTAGTTTCCTTCAGGTCCAGCTAAAATCCTAGAGCCTACAAGAAGGCTTTTCCAGACCTCCTTAATGCCTTTCCTCTGAGAATACATACAACTAATCCTGTCTAGGTTTTATTTGTACATTTGAATATTATTTTATATTTATCTATAAATATAAATTTTTAGTTTTCAAAATACATGCAAAGATAGTTTTCAATATTCACCCTTGCAAAACATTGTGTTCCATATTTTTCCTTCCCTTCCTTCTTTCCTCCACTAAATAGCAAGTAATCTAGTTTAGGTTAAAGACATGCGATTCTTCTAAACATATTTCTACATGTATCATACTACACAAGAAAAATCAGATCAAAAATGAAAACATGAGACAAAAAAAATGAGCTATTTGCATTTTATTTTATCTAACAGACTATAAGTCCCTTGAGGGTTCTGTTTATATCTTTAGTGCTTAGAAATCACAAGGGCAAATACAAGATGATCAGAAAAAAAAGATACAAGGACATTCTCAAGGTTTCTCTTAAGAATTTTAGAGTTAACTCAGAATAAATGTGAGATGTGCAAGATTAGAGAGTCCACCCCAAATGTTCATAATGACTATTTGTGTCCAACCTGTGGCAGAACATTCCAAGCTCATATTGATGTGATCCACCACAGTCAGATGCATTGTAACTCCACTCTGACTGATGCCATTTTGGTCCTCTTCAAGAATGAAGGACAACAATCAACCATCCAGCCTGGTACATGTTATGTGTTTAATAAATGCTTCTTTATTTTTTTTTTCTCAAAAAGGCTGGTGTGATGGAAGGTGAAGATTCTTTTTTTGGGGTGTCTTTAGTTTAAGTACAAAAAAGGGAACAGTAAGTGGTATTATGGGCCTTGACATCAGAAAGAAAAGAATCAGTTGGAGGCAAGAAATCCAAATGGGAAGTATAGACTAGGGAGATCCTCCTTTCTGAGGAAATGTTTTCTACCCCTTTCTCAGTCAGTGCTCATTCTGTCACACACAAATTCACTATTGTTACTTGAGTCAATACTCCATTGGATGATACTGCCTTTCCATAATCTTAGCAAATTATTTTTTATTTATTTTTATCTTGTATTTACTTAGATGTAGCTTACTTTTTTGTGTACATGTACTCCTGAAACTAAGTAAGCTTCTTAAAGATGAGACTGCCTAATGATTTCCTTGTTTTTAGTGGTGTTTATTTATTTATTTACTTATTTTTTTAACCTTTTTTATTTTTCAAAACATATGCATGGATTATTCTTCAACATTAGCCCTTGGGTCATAAATTCCTCCCTTCTCCAAAGGTCTGATAAGTAAATTACCCAATATTCTCATATTTCCCTTATGATATCACCCATTATGCCCAAATCATGTATCCATTTTGATCTTATTGTGATCCAGAAATACTATTGTTAGGTCTATGATCCTAAAGAGAGCATTTAAAGGGGGGGAAAGGTCCACACATACAAAAAGTTTATATCAGTTTTTTTTTTTTTTTGTAGTAGAAAATAATTGGAAATTAATGGGATTCCCATCAATTAGGGAATGATTGTACAAATGTTAATTTGTGAATATAATGGAATAATCTTGTGCTATAAGAAATGATGAGCAGGTGGATTTCAGAAGGAAAAAAAAAACATGAAAGACTTACATGAACTAGTGCTGAGTGATGTGAGCAGAAGCAGAAGAACATTTACAGCAGCACTATATGATGATCAACTTTGATAGACTTTGCACTTTGCAATTTCAAAAGACTCATGATGAAAAATGACATGGAAAAAAAAGTTCCATCCAGAGAAAGACCTACGGAGTCTGAATTCAGAGCTGAGCTATCAAAGCTACTATTTAAAATTTTTTCTTGTTATTTTTTACCTTTATTTTTTTATTCTTTATTTATTCTTCTTTTACAACATCACTTATGTGGGGGGAAATCATATGATAATATAATTATAATACCTCCAAAACACTTTATGAAACTGATTTAGAAGAGCTTTATAGATAGAGTTCTCAATATTGCTATTTTTGTAGTGTGGATGAATATATCCAGGTTATTTATTTATTGTATCATGAGCCCAGAACCACCGCAAAACTTCCACAATTTAAGGACATATTGGCTTATTATTTAGTCCTTTGAGTATGATCAAAGCCTTTGTAACTTCTGACCATGTCATTACCCAGAGCTTAAAGATATTAACAGTTTAGAATGATAAAACTTATCTACACATATGTGTGTATGATGAATAATTCTTTGGTTCTATTCTTCCCCAATCCTCCTCTCTGATGACATATTGGGGAGCTGAAATGCTAAATCTATTAAGAGAATAAAAAAAAATCGACTCTAGCATTTTTGGCTGAAATGCCCCAGTTGACAAAATGTGATTCCTGTAAAATGCAATGGTGATCAGCGTTTCTTGTCTACCTTTATATCTTGGTGATGCCAGTTGGTGGATGGCATAAATGGAGAGCACTGATCAAAGCTCTGGTGATTTTCATTACAGGATAAGAAATATAACTAAGCATTATCATTGAAAAAGGCAACCCTTCAGAAAAAAAAAATGACCCTAAATTTTGTCAGTTGATTAGACAGTGTTAAGTCAAGTTGACATACAAATCACTTGCTTAGTATTATTTTAAACCTTCACTATGTATTGAGAGGTCCAAATATTAATCACCCAATTAACTCTAATTGCACTTATAAATAAAGGTACTGATTTCTGTTATAATTGCTCTTCTAATGTGCATAAGGAAACTATCAAATGAATTAATAACTCTAAATCTCTTCACATAGTGAATGGAACATAGTAGGCACAATATATTTGTTCATTTCGTTAAATAATCTTTCACTGAATAGGAATAAATTGCCTTCCACATTGCTAAATCATATTTTAGGTTGAATAACTCTTTTACTTGTCCCTTTACCAAACCAAGAAGAGATTCACTGTAATACTCTGTTAAAATATTTGTACAATACCAGATTGGGAATTTGTTAGTAGGTTAGTGGATTTAATAATAGGGATTCTAACTCCCCCCCAATTTAAGGTTGATCTTTCATAGCAACAAATAATGACTATAAACTGTAATGAGTAGCTATTAGTACAATGAACTAGCTCACAAAAGTATAAAATAGAATCCATCATATTCCTCTTTATTTTCTTGCTTTATTTCATGCCTCTGTTGGAGAATCTTCTTTATACACAGCTTCCAGGCTTATAACTTCCAAGTCATTTTGAATTTTCTGTCTTTCTCATCCCATATAACAAAAAAATTGCCAAGTCCTGATTTTTTTTCTCCCCTGCTAACTCTCACATTAAGTCCTTTCTTTACTCTAACCCTGAAAATTCCCAAGTTTAGTCATTTCCATTCTTATTTCTCTTCACATATTCTATCTTCTAGGGAACTATATTTCTAGCTGTTCTGTGAACTAAATATGCCATTTCCTATAGTTAAGCAACTTGGTGGAGTAAAGATAACTCCCAATTTCCACCAGCTGTCATAGGCTAATACACCCAAAATCTATTGGGGATGAAGACTTCTGGCATAGGCAGACCTTTATTATACCTGCAAAGCTGAATTTCACAAATTAATGTCATATTTTATTTTATATTATTTCTTTCTTTTCCAAAATAAAAAGCCATTATGGACTCTATTAATTAATTAGCATAATAAAATCTGAAAGTGATAGGTCATCAACATTTATCAATAAAAAATTATTTTTTCCATCACAACAATACGATCTTTGAGTAACAAACATGAAGAAATGAAATAATCAATTATTCCTTGGTGAGAGGAAGATAGAATAAATTGCCACTAATAGGCTAATTTGCATATACTTGTGTATTAACTGGAATGAACTTTGTAACTACAGAGAGAGAGAGAGAGAGAGAGAGAGAGAGAGAGAGAGAGAGAGAGAGAGAGAAAGAGAGAGAGAGAGAGAGATCATGTTGAAAATGATAATCATGATGAAAAGAACAACAAAAACATCAAGCATGTTTTCTACCACTATTGCCTTTAGAATTGAAAAACTAAAGAGAAAAGATAATGATACGGTTTTAGTTTATGGTTGCCCAAAAGGGAGGAAAGAAGCAAAGAAGAAAAGATGGAAAGAAAGAAAAAGAATGAGAGAGAGAGAGGGAGGGAGAAAGGAAGAAAGCATGAGAGTAGAGAGGGAGCATACAAGGAAGGAAAGAAGAGAGCAAGGGAGGAAGAAGTAAAGAAAGAAGGGATTACTGGAGAGGAAGAAATTTCAATATGAATATGTTCTATAAATATATAATTACATATAAAACAATATTTATTATTTTACATATAAAATAATATTTATTATTTTAGTGTTACATATGTACGCATGTTTATACATACATATATTAGCATATATGTGTCACATCTTTATATTGGGTATATAAATTATATAGACAGATATAGATATAAGATTAAATTTCTGTCTATGAACTAATTTCTGTATTTGAATCCCAGAATTTTTTACATATTGTCTTATGATTTTCATTCTATATTATGCAATTATTACATGTTCTTATTATTTGTTCTAGTTGTTATTTAATATTTCATCATTAAGACTCCATTTGGCTCTGTCTTTTATTTGTTCTTGGTGAATTCATTATTTTTTATTGAATTATGGCAGGAAATTATATATTTATAAATTATGCCTCTTTAATTTCACTTGTAATTTCTCTGCACATATATTGACCATACATGGTCAAGTTTTGAAAAAATTCTGTGTGATAGAAATATTAATATACTTTACCAACCCCATTTAGAAGGTTCTATAAGATTTTTATTGTTTTGATATGGGAGCCACCTGCCAGTGGCTGCTGGAGGTATAACTCAGACCTATAGAATGAATCTCTTCATGTGAGATGATGATGAGGATGATGAGGATGATGATGCAAGGAACTGAAAGGCAGTTGTATTCTCTGACCTCTCTCCTCTTCCCTCTTACCTCAGATTTATTCCATACCCAGTCCACAAGGAACATCTGAGAAGGCTGCTTTGCAACTCCTTCAAGTGGTATGATTCACAGCTGTGGAAGCTCTCGAAGAATTAACCTGCCCCTTCACCTAGGCATGGGCCATAACATTTTACCTCTAATGTCTGCAGCACTTTGTTAACTTATATAACCCCAATTTTCTTTGTCTTCTTCTCAAATTTGTATAACATTAAGGGTGATAAATTAAAGATTCCTGTTATTATTTTATCACTATGTCTTTGTAGAAAAGGACCCAAAGACTGAGGTTGATCCACCTTTGCCAAGGGCTATCTTATAGCTCAAAGGGAGGCAAAATAAGAATCTCTTGCATTTTCACTCCCTCTACTCTTTTTTCCAGGGTGGACATTAATACCTACAAGGATGAAAAACAGGAAGTTTCAGGTGAAGATCACTCTAGGGAGAAAAGGAAGAGAAAACTACTATTATATATATAGATATAGATATATCTATCTATCTATCTATATATATATATATATATAGATAGATAGATAGATATAGATATATATCTAGATATATATCTAGATATATATCTAGATATATATCTAGATATATCTATATAACTAGATATATCTAGATATATCTAGATATATCTATATATCTCTATCTCTATCTCTATATCTATATCTACATATAGATATAGATATAGAGATAGAGATAGAGATATAGATATATCTAGTCTTTTAAATATATTGACCTGAGAGGAAATGATTAGGTTCAATATAACATCTGATGTTTGTTTTTTCCATTTTTTTGGAGGGAAGGCAGACTTTAATTATTTTATCCAACAGTTGTCTTCTTCCCCTCCAAAATAGATGTTCCAGTTTTATGCCCTTCATTTTTAAATAGGATCAATGAAATCCCAGAGTCATGTCTTGACTTCTGCATCATTTGGATTTCAGTGAGGTAGAGTTGTACAGAGTTGTCAGTCTCAATCTGTCTTCCAGAGTCATTGAAATCTAGTGGCAGGAGAAAAGTCAAGATGACTGGTGATGACCCAGAATGCACTGGATAAACTTGGCATGATCAAGTTGTAAGCATTCCACAGCACCTACTTTAGGTATCTTCATGGCCATTGGAACAAATCATTCTCATCTACACATTACACCAATGCAAGCCTTCCACTGCTGGATTATCAATTACTATCCTAAATTATCCTTTATGCTGAGGTATGGTGATGACCACTAGGCTTGCTACAGCTTTTTGAAGTCACAGGTGGAACTGGGTGAAGGTGGACATCAAAGGTAGAGTAGTATCCTTGAAAAGAGTTTAGAAAGTCCACACACAGAAATACTAGGACTTTCTAAATGCCCTATTTACCATTTCCACATGGAATAACAAATAACATCGATTTATCCAAGTCAGTTACAAAACAGAAATGGGAGGTCTCCACAGAAGAAAATATGTCAAATAATATAGAAAAAAACAATGCTTCAATTTGTCTTCAGACACAATTAATTTATTCCCTGGGTCTAGATAGGATTCTTCATTGTAAGTCCTCATTGGAAATGACTAACAGCTCAATCAAGAGCCTTCAGATTCACCCACCAGGAAGTTTTCTAAAGTCTCCAGTGTAATAAGTTGAGAATAGGAATATGAGAGTTCCTTCTCTCCTTGTGTATTTCCAAAGTATTCTTTTTTAGCAACTTAAAAGTGGAATTGAGTTTTCTATCTTCTCTCTTAAAGATGGAAAGCAGAAGCATTTAAAATGATTCAAAGCTGTAAGAACACTTGGAATTGAGAACTGCAGTACTAAGTTGACTTGAAGCTTAAAGTATCACAAGGAGGATTGGTGAGGGTTGGAGTTCTGCTGGTTCTCAAAACTTCCCCTGCTCCTCAGTCAGGGCAAGACATTCATCTCTGCCAACAAGGAGAGAGTTCCATAACAATGAAACATCTCATAATTTAGTTTTTTTTTCTTTATGGATTTGTATATTACTTGTATTCTACTACTAGATACATAGATAAGGAGAAAAAGATATAGTCACAGAGCTATAGACATACATACATACAGAACCATAAAAAAGTTGTGTGTGTGTGTGTGTATGTGTATGTGGAGAAAAAAGATAGACAAAAACAGAGACAGAGACAGAAAAACAGAGGAAGATACAGGGACCAACAAAAATATAGAGTCAGAGATGGAGAAGCAGAGAAACAAGAACAGAGAGAGTGACCGAGCAATATATGCATAGAGAGAAATACAGAAATACACACAGAGGACATAACAGAGTTAGATTATCACACCTTTCCATCATTTGAGTTTAACTTATCAAGTTCTCCTTACTTCTCTTTTATCTAGTTGTTTATATTTCCTTTTTTGTTGCTATGTCAAGTAAGTAGTCAAATAACATCCCCTTCTCTTATCTGTTTCAACTTTTTAATGAGTATGGTCTTTCTGCTTCTCAGCCCAACAATTCTGCCATTAAATTCTGCTTTTATTATTATCTCTATGTATACTTTTAGAATAAATCAATTAATGATCTTTTTATGTTAAAATTAACTCAGCAATAGATGGCTTTCCTTTTTTCATTTTTGGAGGAAGGGTTGCAATTAACTTAATTGACTGCTCAAAATTTCCTTGTTTAGTAAATATGTTTAACTTTCTTTTTTTTTTTATTGTATTTAGAAAGTTGGCAAAGAAAATAAGCTTTCATTTTTATGTTTCGAATGTTATTTTTAACAATTTTCTTTTAATAATAATTAGGTTCATATTTGTGGATCATGTCACCTTGGGTTGCCTATTAATCTTCTTTGCTTTTCAAAGTACAATATTCCATTGTTTTATCTAATTTATTATGGGGACAGAACACTCACGCATTAATTATTTCCATGGTATATAAAGGCCTTTTTCTTGACTACTTGGAAAATTTGTGGTTCTTCCCTGAAATTGTTAAGTTTAGTTTGCAGTAGAGTTATTGTTCCTTGTGGAGTTAAAGTGTAAATTCTTTTACTTGCATAATATTTACAGTATTGAAAAGCTCTGTGCATTTTTTCTTATATTTATTGCTTGTTGTTTTTCACTTTTGGGATCAAGTTGTATTTTTTATTCCTTTTAAAAATAATTGATTTATTTAATATTTTCCCCAGTTAAATTAGAAAAAAAATACTTTTGTTTTTCAAGTTTTTGAATTCCAGGTTCTCTCTGTTATTCCTATCCACGATTAAGAAATCACATATGACGTTATGCAAAGCATTTCTATAAAAGTCAACTTGTGAAATACTCTCAAGAATAAAAGAAAAACTAGAGAAAAATTAAGTCTATTAAAAAAGAGAGATTGGGGGAAAACAAAAAACAGAACAAAACAAACAACAACAAAAACAAAACAAATTAAAAAAAAAAACAAAAAAAAAACAATACTTCAATCTGTCTTCAGACAGTCAATTCATTCCCTGGGTCTGGATAGGATTTTTCATTGTAAGTCCTTCAGAGTAGTCACAAATAATTGTATAACTGAGAATAGCAGTCATTTACAGCTGTTCATTATAGAATATTGCTATTACCTTATATACAATACATTTCATTTTGCTAAAGTTCATAGAGAACTTTTCAGTTTTTCCTAAGAGCCTTCTGCTCATTTTCTCACAGAATAACAATATCCATCACAAATACATAACACAGTTTTATTGAGCTATTCCCCAAATGATGGACTTCCCTTCAATTTCAAATATTTTTTGCCCTAAGAGATCTGTTATGGATATTTCCATACATAAAGGTCATTTTTCTTTAAAAAAAAAAAAAAACTCTTTTTGTATTCATGCCTCTTTGTGGTATTATTAGGTTGAAAGATATGCATGAATTTATAGCCTTTTTTTTGCTTATATCATATATTTTGATCATTTATCAATTGGGGAATCACTCTTATTTTTTTTTATAAATTTGACGCTTTTCTCTATGTTTAAGAACTGAGGCCTTATCAGAGAACCTTACTTTGAAATTATTTTTCCAATTACTATTGCTAACTGTATTGCCCACCATTTATTCTTTCTCTCTCTCTTTCGCCCTGCCCTCTGCTCAGTAGTGTTTTCATATTGACCATAACCTCCTGCAATATTCCCTCTCATTTATCACCTTTCCCCTTCCCATATCTTGTTCATCTCCTATTTTCTGGCAGAGTAAGATTGATTTTTATCCCCATATTGGGTATTATGTTATTGCTTCTTTGAGCCAATGATGATGAGAATAAGGTTCACTCACTCATTCACCCTCTCCACCTCTTCCTCCCCTTCACTGTAAAAACTTTTCTTTGCTTCTGTTTTTATGGTAGATGACTTGCACCATTACACTACTCTCCCTTTCCCTTTCTTCCTTCTCTCACCCTTTAATTTCATCATTTGTTTAAAAAAATAACTTCTCCCTCATATTTAACTCACACCTATGAAATATGGCTATATATACTTCTTCAAATTGCCAAAATGATGAGAAAGCTCTAATAAATTACAAATATCATTTTCCCATGTAACAATATAAACAGATAAGCCCTATTAAATCCCTTATTTTAATCACTTTTCTGATCACCTCCTTATGCTTCTCCAGAGTCCTTTATTTAAAAATAAAATTTTTTTATTGAACTTTGGTCTTTTCATTACAGTGCTTTAAAATCATCTACTTTATTAAACGGCCACCTTTTTCCTTGAATAATTATACTGTTTTGCTGGGTAAGTGAATTCTTGGTTGTAAAATTAGCTTTATTGCTCTCCAGAACATCATATTCCAAGTCCTCTAATCCTTTAATGTAAAAGTTGCTAAATCTTGTGTTATCCTAATTGTGACTGCATCATCCTTGAATTGTTCTTTCCGAATGTTTATTTTCTCCTTGACCTCTGAGTTCCAGAATTTAGCTATAATAATCCTGGGAGTTTTTATCTTGGAATTTCTCTCAGGAAGTAATTGGTATATTCTTTCAATTTCTATTTTATCCTCTGTTTCTAAAATATCAGAATGGTTTTCCTTAATAATTTCTGGAAAGATGATGTCTAGGCTCTTTTGTGCATGATTTTCAGATGAATCAATAATTTTCATATTATCTATATGGATCTATTTTTCCAAATCAGGTATTTTTCCAATGACATATTTCACATTTTCTTTCTATTTTTTCATTTTTTGGTTTTGACTTATTGTATTTTTAATTCTCATAAAGTAATTAGCTTTATAAGCTCAATTCTAATTGTTAAGGAATTATTTTCCTCAGTGAGCTTTCATATCTCCTGTCCCAATTGGCTAATTTTGCTTTTTTGAGGCATTTTTCTCTTCATTATCTTTTTTATTCCCTTTTGCACTACTCTCAATTCTCTTTCAAATTTTTTTCTAAGTTTCTCTTACTTGATTTTCAAAATCCATTTTGAGCTCTTCCAAGGCCCAAGCCCCGTTCTTCTTTTTCTTGGAAGCTTTGCATGTAGGAGTTTTGATTTTGTTATCATCTTTTGTGTGTTGGTTTTTTATCTTTCTTGTCACCATAATAAATTTCGACAGTTGGAAACTTTTTCTGTTGTCTGCTCATTTTCTTAGTGTATTACTTGGCTCTGAACTCTAAGTAGTGTTCTATTTCCAAGGTGGGAGTTGCATTGTACCAAAGCGGGCCTGGGCTGGGGTAAGGTCTGCACTGGCATGGCCTGTGCTGGGATAGAAAGCTGGGTTCCCATGCTGATTCCACAGATATTTTTTGTTGATCTTCCTAGTCCTCTTTGGTATCTCTGAACTGAGAAGTCTGGAAGCCACCAGCATTGCTGCTGATATTCAGAGGTCCTGCTAAGCTGACATTGGGGACTGCATGCTGGACTTTCAGCTGATATCCCATTTTTCTTCTTCTAGCCTTCTAAGCTAGTTTCTGCTGGAAATTGTTCTACTGCATTTTGGGGGTGTTCTAAAACTCACATTTTGTTTAGAGTTATTATTTAAAGGAATTTAGAGCATTTTGGGGGAGAGGATGGTCTAATTCTTGACTTTGTTACACCATTTTGGCTTCACCTTGGCATCATGTTTTTCTTGATGGCCCTATAACCCTTAAGTTTATAGACAGCAAGTCCAGTTGGAGTATGAAGACCGGAGTTAAATGTCTTAGCAATATGACTTAGCTAAGGACAAGTCATTTAAGCTTTCTTTGACTCAGTGATAATAATAGCATCTGCCTTGCAGAGTTGTTGTGAGAATCAAATAAAATTTTTACAAAAAGTGATTTGTATCCCCCCAATACATAATATGAGCTTTGTAGATGCTAATTTTCCTTTCATTCCCCTTCTAGTTGGTTTTATACATTTTTCATGATCATTAGCACATCCCACTAGTTTGTAGTTTTACTGTCTCTCATTATACTTATTTGTCTCAAACCATTTTCTCTCCATTAATATTATTAATTTTTATTATTTTGGGTGGAATTTGCCACCATAGATTTGTTTGGCTATTTTGCCACAGTTTTATGCTATGCACACCATAAATTATGTTCCTATGATTTTTATTTTTTCTTTTGAGTCATGTGGAAAAAAAATATGCTGTGGTACAATCCTCTCTGGAGAATTCCCAAGGGCCCCAATCTCAAGGGTTTTTGATTAATTTGCATTTATTTTATAATGTTCTCTCAGAGATATTTGAGTTCATTTAGATGATCCAGAGCCAATCTTCTTCTCTGTTATTAAGCTCTTCCAAGTTAGTTTTTCTCAGAATTTTTAATTGATTTGTCTTTTGGGGAGAATCTTTGGTAATTTCAGTATTTTCTTATATATTCTCTTATTTTTCACATCTTGACCCTCTGATTACAGCTTTCCTGAGAATTGGATGTGGCAGACTTCTTTCATAGGTATTCACAGGAATTCACATTTATCCAGGATCAGATCCTTCCCCGAGTGACTTTTGTGGAAATACAATTAGCATCTGGTAGACACTAACTTATTCTTCTTTAGGTTTCATAGAATTACCTCACCTCCAGACACAAATACACGTATCCATTCTCAGTAGCATCTGCTGTAAAGTCCGGGCTAGCTCCCTGAAGGGCTCAGAATTAGCCAGAGTCAGGATAAGCAAAAGTCCTTGCCCCACATTGGACACCAAAATGTAATGTTCTGTTGTCTCTAAATCGTAATTTAGCTTCAGTCTCTAGCTCCCTCTGAATCCAAAGCTTCCAGCCAGAACAAAGGTAGACGTGGGAATGAATCAGACTCTGCCTCCAAGAGTGTGGGATTGTGGGTTTCCCAGAATTCAATCCTACATGTGAATCTCCTGGAAGTCCATGAGCAGGCTTTTCCTTTAGACTTGTGAATCTGCTCTTGTCCAAGTGTCCCTAGCCAGCACCACAGTAGAATCTCAAATGACCCCTTCTTCCTGAATCCTGGCTCCTTATATCCTCCCAGAGAATGGGCTTGTGGGTACTCCTTACATAACCAATGAGCTAGCTCTTTTAAATGTGTTAATTTCTTTAAAGGTGTAAACTACTTTCAGAAGTCAAAATGTGTAAACTCCTTGTAAAGGTGTGAACTCTGAGCTAGAGAATTGTTAAGTACCGACTTATCACCTAGTAATAATCCTAACAATCTGCTACTTAGTTTCCTAGTTTAGCACCATTGCATTACAACAGGGATGCTAACAAAATTGTCAAGCTATTCTCCATTTTGTATTTCTACAAATAATGATATAGGGGAAGTCAGAGTAGGCATTTTTGTTTGTGTATTTGTTTTGCTTTTTTTTTTAACTTCAGAATAGTAGGATGATGTCAGGAATAGTATTCAATGAACCAAAGAGTACAAGGGTTGGGGGAGATTTGATGCCCTGATATGGTATGGAGGTGTATGGGAAAAGTATTCAGTGAATATATTAGAGATGAACTTTCCCTGATGTTGGGCCATAATGATGTTACCTCTTCAATGTACCTGCAATTTTAGAGCATAGAAATGGTTTCAATTGCTTTTTGTGCTTAATTCTTGTTTGACAGAGATCCAAAACCTGAACACTGAAGAAAATGGCTAATCCTTCAAATTGTGGTCTGACTCCTATGTTTGATATATTCATCAAATAATGTATAATATTATTCATTCAATTGTATTGGAGAGGTTATAATGATTGAAGAATATGCCTTATTTTCTATGCTACTGATCAAATGTGATTGTGATTGATTGATTGATAGATTTAAATAATACATATTGATATTTATTATCCTATTAAAGAATAGTTCATGTCATCTCCAAAAACCACACAGAGAAGACTAAGGAAACAGCCATGGAATCACTCAGTCATTCAAAGAGAATTATCTGCCAATTAGTACTTAATCAATTTAAAAGGATTATAAGGTCTTTGGATCGCTATGGAAAAGCAGATAACCAAACATAGGAAATAACCTGTGATTGATGGAAAAGAAGCAGCTGTATCCTTTGCAGCAATGTGCAAAAACATCCAATTTATTGGGAACCAGTCAATCAAGTGGTAGATTCCAAATGCAAGGGTATACCATTAATGAGCAGATATTTTTCAAAATTCTCATTAGCCACTCTTCATCTTGGTAATTTTATAGGTCCTCCCCAAAATAAGCATTAAAGAAAAAGAAAACAAATTCCCTTATCTCTGAAAGAAAGCCCAGTGTCTCTAGAGCTACTAGAATATGTGGGCCTCTCCACACAGGATTCAGAAATCTGAAATATCTTAGAAATCAGATTTTCACTCTCTGCATTACTTACACACATATATGTATGCATAGACATATACACACATTTATGTATAATATACATATACATACACACATATATGTATATATTATGCTGCCATGGAAAAATTCATTATTCCATTTAGGATATATAGAACTTAATCAGTCTGCACAAAACATTTCTAGGTCTCTCTCTGACACAAAAATAAGGCACAATATCTCACAGAATATCATACAATATTATTTGAGACACAAAATCAAAGTTTTAATTAGATAGCAATGATCTACTACAATGACCCACTCATTTTGCAGGTGAAATCACTGAAACACCAAGAGGTCAAATGACTTCTTTAGGATTCCAGAGCTTGTATATTAAGCAGGACTAGAAGTAAATTCATCTTGACTCCAAGACCAGTGATGTAGTCACTAAAATATGCTGCCTTTCACATGGAATTCCCATGGGTTTAGTCACCATAGGCTACCTGAATTTTTTTCCTCAAAAAACTCTTATTAATGCAAAGCTCAATCCAAATATAAATAAATCAGATATCACTTAATATAAGAAGGCTAATTAAAGAGGAAAAACAAACAAAACAAAACCACCAAAAGATATGTTTCCCAAAACAAGTTTAAGGACTTGGGACTGATAATTTCAAGTTTTTCGTCTGCTGGACAAACCTAACGCTATGGACATAGAGTTGATATGGAGCTCAAAATATCTATCTATTATCTATTATTAAAGAGGCAAGATCTATTTAAAATTTGAGAAAGAAGAGATCTCTCAGGGTTACCAGTAGGATCCTACAGAACTGAAATGAGTGATCGTCTTGGAAACCAGTGAGTTTTCAAAGGAAGGGTTTTTTTTGAGACAATTAGTGGACCCTTTGCATTTGAAAGGCCCCTCTAGAGACTTGAATGTTATTTTTTTTTCTTTTTAAGTCATACAAGCTTTTTCGAGGTTTATTGGAATGCTTCATCATGATATCAGATAAATTACTGAAGCTTTTTGAATGGAAGTTAATATGAGCAATATGCAGAGTTTGTATCCTTAAAATGTCCCTGCCAAATTGTTCACCTTGAGCTCACTATGAGACCACAGCAATTTTGGTTATAGTTGTTTAAGAAAGCTGGGGTATTTTACTTTGTGACAAAAATCTACATTTTTCCCTGTGATCTTTTTGTATTGTACATCCTTAGGATTAGGGTTCCTTCTGAAAAAGAAACCATTAAGCATGGATCTGGGGAACTACCTGTTGGCCTTTATGCTATTTGTGTTTGGGTTTATTCTTTGCAGGAACTTGTTGAAGGAGAAATTGTGCCCAAGGTCCAGAGTCTCAGCAAGAATTCCGTTTAAATCTAAACTCAGATACTGTATGAGCCTTGGGTAAGCCATTTATGTTCAATCTGACTCATTTCCTTAAATGAAGAATGAAGAATACCCCCTTCCTCCCCAGGTTGATAGAATACAATGCAATAATATGTATAAAGCTTTTAGAGCAGTGCCTGACACATAGTGATAATTGTTTATTTGGTTGACTGAATTCAAACTTTTCAAATTTTTTGCAATAACTATTCTATGTAATATTTTGAAAGCATCTACTCCTGCCTCCTTCCAATGGACATTATAACATATACATATTTGGAATGAGACAGATATAAATCATTTAGTCTACACAACGGTTATAGGAGAACAGTTTTAGCTTGTGGGCCATACAAAAACCAATAAACAGATTTGTCTAATGGGTCATTTTTGGCAAGTTTGCATTAAACCTTTCCTTTAAGAGAAGAAGTAAATGAGTCCATAGAATATGGAGTCCTTTGTGCAAAATTCCATGGTCATATCCTCTGCATAGCTCACAATTTATAGGCTAATGATTTAGTTCTCTAAGGGATCTCAGAGATTTTTCTTTTAGAGTTGAAGAAAGTTTTTTTTTTTCCTTTCTAAATGGGTTGAGGAGAACAAAGGAAGAGAATCAAGAACTTAATGTAAATAAAAATTAACTAAATTAATAAAAAGGAAGAACAAAGGAGTCAAAAGAACACATACAACAAACAGCACACTGCAAGAGTTTGCAGTAAAATGAGGTATAACGATGGATGGTCTCGATAAATTATGATGAAAAATCAAATGATGTTTTGAGAAATTACATTATGATTTTATGACATTTTCCATGATTTTTACTAGCCATTGGACTGACATTTGATTTTTAATAAAATACATATTTGAAACCCTTATAGTAAAGACATTCATGTCTATGTCCAAGTCATTAGGGAAGAAAAAAAAAAAAACATGGCAGATAACACAGATCTCTGAAGTCCGTCACTTCAGAATTCCTTTCAAAATGACATCTTATCAATTTTAAACTATGAGTTAAGACTATTCAATCAATTCTGAATCCAGTATCATGCTAATTAGGCAGCCCATATCTCATCCTCTTTTCCACAAACATTGTGCTTGGTCATTATAGACTTTTAATAAATGTTTCTTGACTGAGTAACTAAAATATTTTTCTCAAACAAAAATATCTAATACAATGACCACAATATTCCCAAATACAAAAGAATAAAAACTGTATCCAATATCAAAAATCTAATTAATCTTGTTAATATGTCTTGCTTAAACAAAGCTGGTTTGTGGTGGTTGTTATTGCCATCAACATTTTTTCTTCTCGAAGCTCCCTATTATTTCATAATAGTTAAAGATAGGTGTCAGCAAATTATGGCCCAGTGTCTAAATTCAGCCATTATATGTTTTGGTTTGGTCCATGATTCAGCCTAGTAGAATGAGTAACAAGCATATGAGAACTTATACATTTTCTCCAAAGGATAAGGGATATTAAAGAGGAAGGCAGCCTGTAAGTTCACTTTCAAGTTCTAGAAATTCAAAGATCAAATCTTTCACTTTTGAATGAGTTGTCTGACATTTATGACACATAAGAGACTTTTTCTGAGTGATGAACATCACAACCTATAGAAGTCCATGGAACTCCAGATGAAAAAATTTGAGTTAAAGGAACTTGTGTTTATCCAGGAAATTTAACAAAATTGTGTTTATCTTTAAGTTTTGTGTTCTCTCAATCCTTTGGTCTTCTGATTCTTATTGAAATCTAGCTTCCTCCTGATGACAATGAAAGTAGCAGCTGCATTAAATGAATCTATGGTCCATTCCAAATTCTTGTAGTCCATTATCTCATTAGTAATAAGGGGAAAATAGTGAGGTGCCAAGGGTCAAGAAAAAAATGGAGGGGGGAAAGGAAATTAAATCTGAAATAACAAGAAAATCTAGAAATGAGATGGGCAATTGCCATTAAGATAGTTGATAGATAGATATTACATACTTTATTAAATATTTACTCCCAGCCAATGTCTCCATTATATGCTGGGGCTATAAATACAAAGAAGACAATCTTTTCCTTCAAAATTTATTTCCTCGTGAAGTAAGGCAATACACCAAGGGGAGTTGGAAAATAGAAAGGGAATATACTCTGGCATCACTATGTGTTAGAATGTCCAGAAATGACATGGAGGTTTAGTTCTTGTCAAGAGAATATGAAAACTTACCTACTAGACCCTAGTTCCTAAAGGGAGAATTTGAGTTTTGTTTCATTAATGAAGTCGTTTAAATATTATATATATATATATATAAAAGAACAAAGAAATATGAAGTGTTGAAATGAAAAAAGAGCATCAAATTCTCATAAACATACTGTTAGGGAAATGAAATGTAATAGTAAATAGTAGCAAAAATATAAGTTAAAAATGGAATAGTATTTTATTAAATAGTAGAGATGAAAAAAAAATCTGGGAAGGGAAGATCCATTGCTATAATTTAGAGGAAAGGAATGCAAAACAACTCAAGTATTAATTGGCCTTTAATTTTTATCTGAATCCAGTCCACTAGATGTTGTCTGACTGGGGCAAAGCAGAGGATGACCGTCGTCTTCCTTGTTCTGAACACTCTTCCTCTCAAAACAACTTGAGATGTTGGTAGGTTTTAATGGTTGCCATATCACTTGGTTGTGTCATGTTGAATGTTCAGATCAAGAAAGCCCTTAACATAGCTTCTTTCATTGGGCCAAACATGGAAAGTCTAAAATTCACTATTCACATGTGATTCACATATTATAAATTGCCAAACAATAATATACTCAGTCCTTAATCATAAAAACTAAAAAACAGAGATATACCCATGTATAAGGGTATATAGAAAAATTTAAATAATGAATTTGGAGTCAGAGAAGATGCATTCAAATTTCAGTTCTTCTTTAATTCTGTTTGGGTTTTTTGTTTGTTTTTTTTTTTGTTTTTTTTTGTTTTTGTTTTTTTTTTATTTTGTTTCTTTTTAGGCAAGACACTGAAAATATCTCAACCTCAGTTTTCTTTCCTGGAAAATGAACTAGATAGGAAAAAAAGAAAACTAAAATATCTTTCCTTTTTGCCTGTAAGCCCTATTCGGATTTCTTTCTTTCTCATATTTTATTCTTTCAATCAAGACCCCTGAGAAAGATATAAATCCCAATGACATACAACAGAATGGAATATTTTGGAGAATTTAAAGTCATTGTGTCAAGGTTCATTTTTTGGAATATTGTTTAACCTAAACATTGACTTGGATTGAGATTAATATTTACTTTCTTGGCATTATTATTATTAAACTGTTTAACAGAAGAATATAAAACCACAGAGCAGAAACCAAATAGTTTAGGCTAGAAACCTGAATCATTACTTAGTGATTCCTGGATTTTTCAAACATTTTCTTTCTCAAACTGCCAGCTCGATTTTCAAACAGTCTGAAAATTAGTATAAGTCCACAGGCTCAGAACCTGAAGGAAATGACAACCTATTTAGTATATTTGTGTATGTATATGTGTATGTGTATGTACACAACACACATGTATACATACATGTGTGTATATGTAAGGATTTACTCATAAAAACCAGAACGTGATAGAGGATGAAGAGGAAGAGAAAAAAAGAAAAAAAAAGAAGAAAAAGAAGAAGAGAGAGAGAAAAAAAATAAAGAGAGAGAGAGAAAGAACAGAGGGGAAAAAAGAGGGACCACAAAAGAGACAAAGAATTAGGGACAAAGAGAAAAAAAAAAGAGAGGAAACATGAAAATAGTCTATCTAGGATGCAGAGAGGTAAAGGACCAATGCATACTAAACTTATTGCTACTCAAAAATCATAATTTAAAAATGTTATATTATGTTAATATTTTTATTTTGGATAAAGTCTTGGTTAAGAGAATAGCTGACAGAAATATTGATCAGAGAGGCAGATCAATTGATATCACAATTTAAGTTTCAGTTAATACAATGGATGACTGATTCAGAAGCCAAAAAGAATTTGATCTATTAGAACATTTTGCTGAATATCAAAAGATAAAACTCAATATGAATAAATGTATAGTCTTATAATTTGGTTCAAAAATTAGATTTACAGAGGACAAGATTAAGAAACAATTTGTGAGAAAAAATGAAACATGGGTATGGATTTTGAGTAGACTATTAAATCAGAAAGTGTCATATCATATGGTAATTAGAGTGCATGTGTTCCTGTAATGTACCGAGTGAGTATAATTTCTAGGTATAGAAGGATGTTGGTCTTTCCTTTCTATTGTTTTTGATGGTGTATTGAGTCCAGTTCTCAGCATCACATTTTAGGAAAGCCATTGACAAGCTTCAAGATGAACAGAGAAGGGCAATAAGCCTACTGAAGAGACTTGACATCTTGTGTTTTTAAGAATTACATATAAAAAACAGTTATAGGAACTGTTTTCTTTTCTCTAGAAAAGAGAATTTCTGGGGAAGGGAAAAGGGAAAGGAGAATGATATCTATCTTTAAATATTTTAAGGTCAGTCCTGTGGAAAATGGAATATATAAAGAGAAATGACTGAAAGTCCCAAAGTAGAAAATTTAGACTCAATGTTAGGAGTAAAACCATCCTAGGAAATTAAAGTACCCAAATATATCTATGGGTTTTATGAGATAATAGTGGATTCCCCCTGCTTGCTATTAATCCTTTAAGCAGTGGCTGAATGACCACTTTTCAGATAGGTCATAGTCGTATTTTTTTTCAGATATGGTTTCAGTCAGGGTAATGTTATGACTATTGAATTCCTTCCTATTTAGATTATGTGATTTGGGGATAACATTTTATCTCTAAAAATATAATCTATTGTATCTTGTGCATATTGTATTATCTCTCTGGAACTCGGTTTGGAGAAAATAATATTTGTGCCTACTTTGCAGGGTTATTGTGAGGAAAGTGTTTTAAACATTAAATTGCTTCGGAAATAGGACCCTATTTTATTCTCATTGTAAGTGGCTGATTCAGACTATTTAACTGTTATAATTTCAATAGGCTTGAAAAATTTGGAAAATAGTTCTTTTCCTCACTGTAATTCCATTGTTAGAGGAAAATATGTGGTCTTTCAGGACAATAAGGTTTCCTTGAGTATAATATTATACAAGGGATGGATGGGAATCCCAGAGCAGCTCCTTTTAATGTCAAAAGAAATTTAAAAGCAAACAAACAAAAAAACTAATTGATTAATGAGATATCTTCCCATTCTGAAATTATATAATTCTACATTTTAAAATGTAGATCATATACAAATGTAAGTAATACAGAATCATAGTCTTTTCAAATATGATAATTATAATGCTCTTTAATGCTTTAGGGAATCCAGACCCATTGTCCTACATACCTCCTCCAAAAACTCAGACCAAGATGCCTTTAATAGATTTTCATGAGTTTCTGTTGACCCCAAATTTGTTGCCAGAGGCTAAGATGCTGATGAAATTCTCCAAACTAAGCCAGGTGGGCTCTATCACCATCTCTTTTAAAGCTATCAGCTTTGGTAGCTGGTTCTCTTTTGGAATGACCATTCATAATAAAAGCCTATATTCGGATCAGATGAATATCAGAAAAGTATTTCAATGTCAAAACCTAGATAATATGTCTATGAGTTTGATCTACACATCTCATTAATGTACTTATTAACTTAAGTTGCATTCATATTTTTTAAAAACAACACTAATACCACCTTATTTTTGCACAAATTGCCAACATCTCTTATAATCTAACTGTCTTAAGAACTCAATTCACGGGGTATCTACTATGGAAAGCCTTTTCTGAATCATTTATTCATTAATATTTTAAATTTATGCCATAAAGAGATTTTAAATAAATATGCATTGATTACTCTAACATCATTATTTTACAGCACAAATAGTTAAAGACTGGAGAAGAAGGAATAAATGGAGGAAAATCATGGTCATAGGCTTCTGATTCCAAACTCATTGCTCTTGGAAAACTTTGAGAAATGATTTTTGAAAAGAAATACTTGAAAAATTGGTATTCTTAGGTTCAGAACCAAGATGTTGGAGAAAAGACAGAGACTTGCCTGAAATTTTACCAATTCCTCTCAAAATAACACCTCAAAATAAATTCCAAAGTGGCAGAACACACAAAAGGGTGAGATGAAATGGTTTTCTAGCCAAAGACAACTTAGAAAATTGTCAAGATAAATCTGTCACACGGTGGTATTGGTATGCAGTCCAACACAGGTTGCACCAGCAAACTGGCATTGGAACATGGAGGTGATTAAATGAGCACTTCAGAAGAAACTTTCAGAGCTCTCAGTTAGCAGAACGTAAAAGTATGAGATAACCAGTAAAAATGAAATTATAGGGGTCTCTTTGGTGGCACTAATGCATTGGACTCTGTTGTATTGCCCATACTCAGGTCTAGGGAGCAGTCTTAGGTCACATTCTAAGGACATCTACTCCACTAGAATATCAGATTGTAGCCACAAGGGATCAGGGATTTTGGTCATAGTTACAGAGTGGGAAAAATGCTTCTTTTCTCTCACAGATCACAGCAAAGACCAGGATACAGATTACCATACCTTTTTTTTTAGATGATAGCATTTTGGATAACTGAAAATTTATAGACCTCCAGATCTAGCTCTGACAGCAGCAGCAAGAAAGTTGTGAAGCTTAGGACAGTGACCCCTCCACTCTGGAAGTAGAGCCACAATTTGACATAGAGTTAAAAATCAAGAAATAGGCTAGAAAATGACCAACAAGAAACTGACTTTAGAAAATTACAATAGTGGAAGAAAAGATAAAAATGCAAAGTCAGAAGAAAAGAACAAAGTAAAAACTACGGCATTCAAAGCTTCAAACAAAAATATAAATTGGTCTCAGACTCAAAAAGAATTACTGGAAGATCTCAAAAAAAAAAAAACAAAAAAAAAAAAACAAACCCTTTCAAGTCAGATAGGAGAGGTAGAGGAAAAATTGGGGGAAAATGAGCATAATAAAAGAAAACTGTGAAGCAAGACTCAATAGCTTGGCAAAGGGGGAAGCTGTTGAAAAAAAAATAACACTTTGAAAATAAATGGTAACAGAGGCATAACAATCTACTGAAAAGTACTCCTTAAAATCGAATTGATCAAAGGGAAAAGGAATTACAAATCTTAATGAAGAAAATACTATCTTAAAAATTAGATTGGGTTTCCATTTGATAGTATGAAAAATAGAAGGAAATGTGAAATATGTTATTGGTGAAATAGCTGGTCTGGAAAACAGATCAAAAGAGATAATTTGAAAGAAATCTGAAAATGAAATTTCCTAAGGATATTATCATCAGGTCAAGGAGAAAGAGGTATAAGCTACCAGAAAGAAACAATTCAAATATCATGGAGGCAGTCATGATAACAGAAGTCTTAGCAATGTTAAAGCATTCATATTCATACCAATTCATCTTTCATTCATCCACTAAACATTTTCCTAAAATGCATCTCTAACCATGTCATCCTCCTACTCAATAAACTTCAATAGCTCTCTATCACCTCTAGTTTCAAATCCTATTTAGCATCTAAAGTCTTTCATATCCTGGCTCTTCACATTTCTATTCTTTCCACCATTCTCCCTAACATGTACTTTTTGATCCACTTGACCCGGATCTCTTTGTATCTTCTTCTAACAAGAGACTCTATTTACCAAGCCTAAGTACTTTTGCTGACTATTCTCCATGGCTCGAATATTCTCTCTTATCACCCTGTCTCCTGATTTCCCTGCTGTCCTTCAAGTCCTACCCTTCACAATCACTAAGATAATGCTTCTCTATGTTGGTTATTGTCAGTTTATCCTATATATAGCTTTTCTATTCACAATTATTTCATATTGTCTCCTCCACTAAACAGTGAATACCTTGAGAACAAGATTGTCCTTTACCTCTTTTTTTGTATCCCCAGCATTAAGCAATGAGCCCAGTATTTGATACCGCTTAATATGTCTTGACTTATTCTGGATTCCATGAAGTCCCAAGTAAACATCAACTATATTGGGTAGATGTTCTAAATTTTGTAAACTCCAAGGAGATATGGATAAATTAAAATCTGCACAATTCGAAAAAATATATATGTGGAAGTGATAACTGTTACATTAGCATATTGGAGAATAGTGGAACTATTTAGATATATTTGACTCAGAAAAGACAAAATAATTTTAAAAGCAACTTATGATTCTATATTGATTTTACTATTCATTACAATTAAAGCCAATGCATAAATGTGCTAAATGAAGATTCAAATAGAATGTTTAGTGGGCATCTGTATGGCGTCACTTGCAAAAAATATATGACATGGATTGAATGCATGTTGGGTGCTATGGGAGGAATAGGGGATAACCCATAGGCTAGAAACAACTGAATTGTACTGTCTGATTCTCAAAAAACTAGTTGGCAATGAGTATAGCTCCTTCACCCCCATAAATTTGATCCCAATTTGCATCTGCTATTCCTCTTGACTTCAGCTCTACAGTTATATGATATTTCCATCAATTCTCAACTCACTATTATGTTGTCAATTCAAGCCTTGATTGGTACCACTTCTCTCAGACTCCTTATCCTTTGATTGGAGGACTGGAGGACAGAAAGACAAACTCTTCTCCAAGCTTCTTTTATAGAGGACAGAAATGACTTTCAGTTCCTGCCAGTGCATCTCTCTTTCTTCCTTTTTTTCAACACCATAGAGCAAAACACTCCTCTCCAGAAATATACACACACATACACTGCCATCCCCTTGTTGCCCCATCCCCTGCCTTTCCTATTGCCTTTTGTGTATTGTATCTCTGCAATACAAGACTATGAGCTCCTTAAGGGCAGGGATTGTCCTTTTTATTCATTATATATCCTCAGCCTTTTTTTTTTACAGTATCTGACACTTTAGTAGGCATCTAATAAATATTTATTGATTGGATTGGACACACATACAACTCCTTACCCTCTAAGGAGTTTTTAAAGTGTCGGTGTTGGAAAAACCTACCTAGTTCCAAGTTGTTCCTTTCATGTTTCCTTCCACATGGGGGGATTGCCAGAATTCTCTCAGATGCTCTGTTGGCAAAACTTTCTAAAATAGCAGCAATCACACATCCTAAAATATATTCAGCTCTCTAAATATAGCCTATGTAGGATGCAGTGAAATGTCTGTGCTCCCCATTTATCCATGAGCCATATTCACAGTGGAGATTTAGGAATTCTTGTATCAAACGTGCCAGAAAGGAGATTGCTTGAATAGGAGAGAAATGATATTACCCACAACTTCTTGTTTTTATATACACACTTGGGCAGTGTGGCTTATTGGAAAACGTCCTGGACTTGAGTTTACAAAACTTAGGTCCTTCTTTAAACTACAGGGTTATTTAATCCTGGGAAGTCACTCTGTATCATTTTCTCCATGTATAAAATATAAATAATAATTTTCCCTATATTCCTCAAGAAGGTGCTGTGAGGATCAAATGGGAAAATGTATGGATATACCTTGGTAATTATAGAGTATCAAATGCATGTGAGAGGTAATGTTACTAACAAATATTCTGATCCATATATATAAATATATGGGTACACCCAGAAATACGTTTGCCAAGAAAACACCAAATGTTCTTGGCAAACGTATTTCTGGGTGTACCCATATATCTATATATTTCTGTATATGGACACACACACACAAATTTATGTTTGGAATTGTGTACATCAATATTTTCAAAACTCCAGTCTGTTTGACAAATTGGGACAAGTAGAGTAATCTTTACCTTCATCTATAACTTCACTGGGAAGACAAGTTATAGAGTCATGAAAAGTGATGTACTGCTCTATGTCACAGACTCAGGGTCATATGGGTACTGTTGATATGAATCAATGTGTAAATAATCTCACTGTCTCAATGTGACCTCCAATCCCTTTATCCCTTAATTCTCTCTTGTCACCTCCTCTGCAGTAGTCATTCTTTCCTCTTCCTATTATGACTCCTCAATATACCAATTCAACAGTTGACTCTTAATTTTGTAGCATCATTATGGTATCACTGATCACCTCAACCAAGTCTTAACTCTGGATCACTTCCAACACTGGCCACATTCACTTTTACACTCATGTTCTTGAATGAAGGTGGAGAAAATCTCTCCTGCTCTACAGGATGATTTCTCCTATATCTTGAAATTAAAAAAAAAGAGGGAAGGATAATAGAAAGTTGATGCTTCTATCCTTATTATCTATCATCCTGTATCTCTTTTGCCTTCAGTAACTAAATTCCTACAACAATTCATCTATAATAGGTGACTTCACTTTGTTTCCCCTTACTTTCTTTTTGACTTCTTACAATTCCAGCCTTACTATTCCACTGAAACTGGTCTTTTCCAACTCTTCATTTACATTGACTCCTCTGAAGAGTTTTCCCACTCTTGATCACTCTCTCCTTGATACTTTCTTCTCTCTAGGTTTTTTGGGACACTACTTCTCAGCTATATTTCTATCTGATCATTCCTTCTCTGTTCCCTTTGTTGTATCTTCCATCAGATCATGCTCCCTGATCTTACCTGTCATTCTCCAACTGTGTTTTAATCATCTGGAATTGAATGTCCAATAGGCAGCTTAAACTCATTAGAACTTATTATCTTGTGACTCACAAAAAAAGAACAAAAACTCTTATCTTCTCTACTTTTTCTATTACTATCAAGAAAAACACCATTCTCTCAAGTCTCTGATATTCCCAACCAAGGTCTCATCCTGGATATCTTTGCCCTCTTTGACCCCCCCCCCATATTCAAGCTGCTGTCAACATTTGCCTGTTTCACCTTTATAGCATCTCTTGAATACAACTCCCTTCATCTGACACTGTCTCCATTGGATCATCTCATCACCTCCCATCTGAACTACTTTTTTTTTCAACATTTTATTTTTTTTATTTTTTTTAAATTGTAGTTTTTATTTACCAGATATATGCAGGGTAATTTTACAACATTGACAATTGCCAAACCTTTTGTTCCAATTTTTCCCCTCCTTCCCCCCCCCCAGATGGCAGGTTGATTAGTACATGTTAAATATGTTAAAGTATACAATATACATACATACATACATATATATATATATATATATACAATTTCTGGACTATTTTCTTAGCTATTGATAGTATTTCTGCTTGCCTCATGTCTCTGTCCATTCCAAAGTTATTTTCTCCAAGCACAAATCTGATCGTGCCTTATGCCCCACCACAATAAATTCCAGTGACTTCCTGTTGCTTTTAAGAGCAATTTTGAGTGTGTGTTTTGCATTAAAGCCTTCCAAATTTTATCCCTTTATCTTTGAAGCCTTCTTATATATTAGTCTATGACATACACTCTTCAATCCAGAGGTGTTAGTCTCCTAGCTTCCATGAACAAGCTGCCCCATGATTAAAATGTTCTTCCTCTTCAATTCCAACTATTGACTTTCCTGACTCTCTTACATCCCAATTAAAATCCCACTGTTTACAGAAAAACTTCCCTGACTCCTTTTAATTAACCTATTGTAAAATAATTCCTATTTATCCTATATAAAACATGCTTTACACTTCTTCGTTTAAAAATAATCTGTCCTATTAAATTGTAAGCTCTTTGAGAACAGGGTCTGAATTCACCTATTTCGGTAAATTTGGTGAATTTGGAAAACAATTCACACTTGTTCTAGCATAATGTCTATAGTGTCTGTCATATAGCATGCTCTTTTTTTTTTCCCCCCTGAGGCTGGGGTTAAGTGACTTGCCCAGGGTCACACAGCTAGGAAGCTTTAAGTGTCTGAGACCAGATTTGAACTTGGGTCCTCCTGAATTCAGGGCTGGTGCTCTATCCACTGAGCCACCTAACTGCCCCATATAGCATGCTCTTAATAAATGTTTATTGATTTATTCACTTCTCCAAAGAATCTCTATAAGGCAGACTATGAGACTAGAAAGTATCTTTCATATTTCTATATCTAAAGTTCTTTTAATTATACTAGACTCTATTTTACAAAATCCTTTTGGGAAAAATAAAAATATTAGAACTCATTGCCATCATTATCAATTTGAAAGGATATTACAAATCTAAATGTAATGATTTCATTTCTCTTATTTCTGTATTCAGTTAATTCAATTCTTTATACTCTGGTTTTATCCAACTTTTCCATCCTTATCACCAATTATTTTTCACCATATATACTCTGCCCTCCAACCAAATTGACTTCTTACTTATCCCTTAATTGTCTTCAATTTCTCTCCCCCCAAGTCTTTGGATAGTCTATTTCCAAAGTCTAGAAGGTCCTCCTCTCCCTCTTGATATTTTAAATTTCCATCCGCATTGTAACACGTAGTTCTAATGTTATTTATTCCCTTCAGAAAGCCTTCCCTGATTCCCCAGGACTCACATGCCATCAATAATGTATTATAAATCATTGCTCATTGTATCTATCTGCTTTAATGTTTTATTTGGTTCTGGGAATGTAAGAATCATATCGGCCATGAATTTCTTATCACTGTTAACATCATTAGCTAAATCCAATGGCACAAATTAAGATGACATAGTGAAGTAAAGGTAGGTAGTACAGTGGATTTAGATTCAGGAAGACTTGAATTTGAATGCAACTTGAGAACCTTAATAGCTATCTTCTGTTCCACAAAACACTTAACCTCTATTAGCCTCAGTTTCCTTATCTGTCAAATGGAGATAATAATACACCCAACACTCAATTTTGTTTTGAATTTAAAGTGATTTAATATTTGTCAAGCATTACACAAGTCTTAAAGCCCCATGTAAATGCCTAGTATTATGATGGAGATCACCAGGTGGTTCCATGGGTAGAGTAATGACTTTGGATCCAGGAAGACTGAGTTCAAATGTGACCTTAAGTACTAGATATGTGATCCTGGGAAAGTCAGTTAACCTTTCTGGGATTAATTTCTTCAACTGTAAAATGAAGATAATAATGTCAACCACTCCCCCCAGCATCATAGTTCAGGATCAAATGAGTTAAGATTTCTAAAGTGCTTAGCAGAATGCCAGGCACATATTAAGTGCTTAATAAATGTTTCTATGCTGATAAAGAGACTATAAAATAAAATAAAAAAAAAACAACAATTTCCCTTCAGCGAATTGGGTTGCCAGATTCACAATAGCTATTAGAAGGTTAAGAAAAAGCTTAATGAACAATTGTAGTGAAGCATGTATCTGAGGAATACTGCAGGCCAAAACAAGTCATTTTGGGCCTTATTGCCCTTCCTCTCTTGTGGATTCCTGACATCATTTCCCACTGTGTTAAGTATCTTTGCTAGCTGGGTGCTCAATCCTAGGTTCTATGTCTCCCCTGAGAGCAGCATTGGATTGCCAGGGTTGTCTTTCATACATCCACACTTCTCTTTTCTGTTGCCAGGGATCCCACTCATCAACCTTTCTTCTGGCCTTAAATGATTGCTCTCTGAATCTGTGTCTATCTGGAAAGTGGGCGGCTGTTTTTGCTCTCTCAACTGGGCATTGAACTCTCTCAAACTGCTATTTGGGGTATATTCTACTGAGCCAGGAACTTGGCTGATGAATGCCAATTCCAATGACAGAGGAGGGAAAAAAGTCCTTTCACAAAAAAGAGGATCATACTCTTCAACATTGTTCTTCACATTGATTCACACAAAATAAAGTGTCCTTCAGTGATCTTCTATCACCTAAGGGCCCTCTCAGAGGAGAGGCCAATCACTGGATTCCAAATCCTTTTTCTCCCTTTTTATTCACTAAGAAACAGAACTGAAAAGGTTTGGCAGCATTTTTTGTAGAGGGCCACAGATAGTGGGGGAACTCTGGGTAAGGTATAAGACTCTTTAGTCCAGAGGAAACCCACTGGGTTTGGCTCCTCATTTGCCTTGGTGTTCATGCCTTTTCCTGAAAAGGCAAGGAGAGTGTGACCATCTGTGTTCTACTTAAAGCAAGGATACTTACAGCAGGGTGTTTACTCAGTGTAATTGATGAGATAATGGTTCTCTAGTTCCCTTATATTTAGAGTGATATGGTGATGTAATGGTTCTACAGTTGGCACATGCTTAGTGTGCTATAGTAATGTAATCTTACTAAGATATTTAAGGGCTGGGAGGGCTGGAGAGGAAAATGTGTGTGTGTGTGTGTGTGTGTGTGTGTGTGTGTGTATGTGTGTGTGTGTGTGTGTCTGTGTGTGTGTGTGTGTCTAAGCTGGATCTGAGACTCAGAGACTCAGATACAGATACAAAGCAGACTCCAGACTCCATCCTTGACCATCCTCATGGTGGTTCTCCTGCCTCCTTCACTTCTCCACTAAAATCAAGGCTCATCCAGTAATCCTCTAGAAAGCTAGTCTGGACATTACAAATTTAATTGTTAATCTGATATCCCTTACGATTTGGGCTTATTGGGATTGGGGGAAATGGATGCTTCTGCTAGATAACTATCAGTGTCCCTTCTCAATCAAATTTGATAATCTCACAATTCTATAGTCAAGGATATAATTTGGTGACATTATACAGCACAACCACCCAACATTCTCCCAACTCTGGACAAGATTCTCAGTCTGGCTGCATTTAATTTATTGTGAATAATTTATGAAGTTCTTAAAGTTATATTCATCATATTTATGTATCACACTGTCCCCTGTAATTAAATTAAAATATTTAGTAACTCAAAACCATAAGGACCTTAGAACTGCCTGAATTAATCTGGTACATTTTGTGATTCCTCTCAAGACTTGCCTACATAGTTAGTGCAATGATAGAAATACAGATACAGCCTTAACTTGTCTTCTGAATGTCAAGTAAAGTAATTCCAGGAAGTAGCATCACTCTGTACTTTCAATGAGCTATGGATCATGAAAAGAGGAATCCATTGATATTGCTTAGCCACTTGGTAGTGTATGAAGAGGCAATGGGTTTCAGACAGATGATTTCAGTCTGTCTCTTCCCCTTATGAAGCAGGTAAGTTTAGCAGGACACCTCACCCATATGAGCCTTAGTTTCCACAAATGTAAAACAGGTATAGTAGTTTGGGTTCTTTTTTTTTTTTTTTTTTTTTTACTAGAACTCAAATTTTGTTAATTCTATCACAAAATGATGCCCTCCTCCATTAATCTAGAGCACATTGACCTATAACTAACCCACAACATCCATGGGACTGGTGACCTTAAATAGAATATCCTATTAGAAAGGAAAACACTTAAGCAGTGACCCAGTTTAGTGACACCTCTCCCACTACAAAACCTCACTATTCTATCATTTTTTCCTGGTATCTTCATATGTTTTCCCTCTTGATAAAATATTGTTGCTGGTCTTTTTTACTTAATTCTATTCCTATCTTCAGGAAAATGCCTGATGGTTAGAGATAAGCATCCCTTGACTCAGAGAGTTCCTTTCCTTGAGTGTGTGGACTGACTGTGCAGGACTCCCCAGATTTGTTCCTTTCTAGTTACTATGAATTTTATTGTTTAAATATTTGCATTGTAAGATTTCATGAGTAATAGTGGGGAAAGAAGTAGGACTGATGGGTATATAATTTGAGAAATCGGCTTCCTACCTATTAAACATGAACAATGTTTCTTTCCTAAAGGACAGCCATTTTCCCTCCTTTTTTTTTTTTTTTTTTTTTTTTTTTTTTAGGCTGGGGTTAAGTGACTTGCCTCGGGTCACACAGCTAGGAAGTGTTAAGTGTCTGAGGTCAGATTTGAACTCGTGTCCTCCTGAATTCAAGGCTGGTGCTCTATCCACTGCGCCACCTAGCTGCCCCACATTTTCCCCCTTTACTATGACTATGACTAGCATTTTTTTTTTCAAAGCTCACATTCTTTAGAAGTCACTTGCCTCAACTGGTTCCATAGATAAAGAACCATGTAACTTATTTAAAGGGGTTCTGAGACTGACTAAACACTCAATCACTTAATACTTGCATTGTATAAAATGGTAACACTATAAAACTTATCTTTACACTGGCTTTAAGACCTTACTGTCTCAGGAAGAAGGCAACATTGATGTCTCCCCAGTATATTTTGTGATTTTATCAGCTGGATTGAGAAGAGGGGGTATTAAATTATCTGATAGATCTGATCATCATCTCTCAGCACATACAAAATAGATGTAAAGATATTATAAAATCATGGAAGCAGTGAGCAATAAGTCAATCATCACACAACTATTAAGCAGCTACTATATGTCAACTACTCTATTAGGGCCTAGGGAATATATTAAATAATAATAATAGTAATAGTAATGTTGCTGGTGATACAAGGGATAATGAAAGAGATGATAATATTAGAAGGAATCATAATAATAGTAGTACTAATAGTTTTTAGCAGTGATGGAGGTCATCATCATCATTATTTATAACATTTGTAAAATCCTTTAAGGTTTGAAAAATACTTCCTATTTATTATCATGCAAATCAACATAAACATAACAATACTGAGAGTTGGGAGAGACCAGGGAAAGGTGATGGAAGAGAGTCTTCCACACATGAATGAAAGTCTGTGCAAAGAAAAGGGGGGGAGAGATTCAGTATCATATACAAAGCAAGAGCAAATTCTGTTTTTTGTTTCATGTCACACTCCTAGAACTTAGAGGATGTTCGTCAAATCAAATCAGCCTTGAATTAATTTATTTAGCCAATTATGAAGAAATTTAATAGCAAGCAAGGATCATCTTGCAGGAATGTGTATACTTGATCCAAAGATGGAGATATCACCTTGTTATCTTCTTGTCTTGTTATCTTCATTCCAGGTAATAGGAACTGAGAATTTTATAGAGAAGATAATGAGTTCACTTTTGGACATGCTCACTTTTAGATGTCTACTTTATATCTGATTTGAGATGCCTCAAAAGCAGTTTAAATATTCTAGCTGTTCCATTCTTGAAATGAAAAAGCAAAACAAAAAAATAAACTAACAAAACCTTGTCAAAATCAAGTTTTGAAAGTGAGTAACAGATCCCTGGGATTTGTCTTTTGAAGAAGCAAATTGACAAAGAAGATAAAATAGGTATAGTTTGTTTCAAAGGAGTTGAATGAAGATATAGTAATATAATACACTGTTGGTGGAGCTGTGGAATTAGTTCATCCCTTGTTAACAAGCAATTCAGAATTATCTAAGCCTGGGAGTAAAATGAACCCATGTTTATGTTCTTTGAACCAAAAACTCAACTTTATGCATATAAATCATAAAAGTCAATTCTTATAAAGGAAACAGAAAGTCCTTTATATTAAAAATATGAATTATGAGATTTTGTGGTGGCAAAGAATTGAAAACAAAGTAAATGTCCACAAATTAGGAAATGGAAAAACAAATCATGATGCATTAAAATAATGCTCTATGACTGTGTTGTAAGAAATGATGGCTATCTGATTCTTTTTGTGCATATATTGTATTTAATTTATAATTTAACATATTTAACATGTATTGGTCAACCTGCCATCTGGGGGAGAGGGGGGAGGGAAGAAGGGGGAAAGTTGGAACAAAAGGTTTGGCAATTGTCAACGTTGTATTATTAAATAAAATAAAAAGCCACATTTAAAAAAAAGACATGATAACTATGAAGAACCCAGAAAACTACACAGAGACAATACAAAGTGCTTCTGAGTGACATAAAGTACAACCAGAAAACAGTATACAATTATTACATTAATATCTTTAAAAGGAAATGTGAATCACATTATCAACAATCACCAACATACCAAGATATGAAGGAAAAGAAAGAAAAGGGAAATCAATAAATGAAAAAACTTTTATGACAATAATTTCCATGGTTCCTCTCCTTCCCCTCCAAAAGAATAGTTTAAACAAACTCACCTCCTCTCTTTTATTGTAGATCATGGTTAAGCAGTCATCATGTAATATCAGCTATTGTGCATGGGATGGCTAGTTTCACTGATTTGTCTTCTTCTTTTTTCTTTAAATGCTTTGTTAAAAAAAGTAATGGCTTCTGGGGATGGAAGAGGGAAGAGATGAATTAGGAAATAAAAGTGATATAAAATCAAAAGCAATAAAATGTAAAAAAAAAAATTGAAGAGCCAAAAACAGCTGTAAAGTTCTGTTGGGTGATATATAAATGAAACACTATATTGCTTTCTCTTTCAAAATGTTTACAAGGAATCAAAATAGCTGGAGAGTAAGCATGTAGCACCTGTAATCGGAATTATAACCATGTTTATTGATTAACATTGTTAACATTAACATTTCTGCCTGAATCTGATGGCCATTCATTTCCCATTTTGTTGTTATTACAAAAAACCTCAATCTCAGGGGGAAATAGATATGTTTGCAGTCAACCCAGGGTTATAGTGGTGGTTATGATGAGCATAAGCTAGTGTCAGCAGACTCCCAAAAATTACTTGTCCGTGAAAAATGTTATGAAAAATGTCATCCATATTATAGACAGTGGGGAAACATGTTATGAAAAATGTCATCCATTACCACTATACATCTGTCAGATTGGCTAAGATGACAGGAACAAATAATGATGAATGTTGGAGGGGCTGTGGGAAAACTGGGACACTGATGCATTGTTGGTGGAGTTGTGAAAGAATCCAGCCATTCTGGAGAGCAATTTGGAACTATGCCCAAAAAGTTGTCAAACTGTGCATACCCTTTGACCCAGCATTGCTGTTATTGGGCTTATATCCCAAAGAAATACTAAAGAGCGGAAAGGGACCTGTATGTGCTAAAATGTTTGTGGCAGCTCTTTTTGTTGTAGCTAGAAACTGGAAGTTGAATGGATGTCCATCAGTTGGAGAATGGTTGGGTAAATTGTGGTATATGAAGGTTATGGAATATTATTGCTCTGTAAGAAATGACCAGCAGGAGGAATACAGAGAGGCCTGGAGAGACTTAAATCAACTGATGCTGAGTGAAATGAGCAGAACCAGAAGATCACTGTACACTTCAACAACAATACTGTATGAGGATGTATTCTGATGGAAGTGGAAATCTTCAACATAAAGAAGAGCTAACTCACTTCCAGTTGATCAATGATGGACAGAAATAACTACACCCAGAGAAGGAACACTGGGAAGCAAATGTAAATTGTTAGCACTACTCTCTATCTACCCAGGTTACTTATACCTTCGGAAGCTAATAATTAATGTGCAACAAGAAAATGGGATTTACACACATATATTGTATCTAAGTTATATTGTAACACATGTAAAATGTATGGGATTACCTGCCATCGGGGGGAGGGAGTGGAGGGAGGGAGGGGATAATTTGGAAAAATGAATAAAAAAAAATTAAAAAAAAAAAGAAAAATGTCATCCATATTATAGACAGTGGGGAAACAGAGTCAGTTAGTAACAATTGCAAAGTTCAAATTCTATATTTGTATTAAAGCAATATGACTCTAAACAGTGTGAGTCACTTTTAGAAGATGGAATAAAATAATTTAATATTAAAAGGTGTAGATGGGATGGGAAGAGTGAACATATTTAAAAGAATGCAATGGTACAGAGGATAGAGACCAGGAACAGGAGTCAGAAATTTACTTCAGGGCTCAGATATTCATCAAATGTAGGATCCTCAGCAGATCATTTAGCCTCCCTGTTTCAGTTTCCTCAGATATAAAATGGAAGCAGTGGATGTCTTATTTGTCTAGCTTTCTGGAGGTCCTCTGGAAGGACTTTGGTCTCAGCAGGGTAGATACCACAAGAATAGACAAAAGTCCAAAGTCTTTATTGTCTCTTACACAATCTGTATCTATCATAGTCTGAGCCATCTCAGTCTGATGCAGTCTCCTCTAGCAGTCTGACAGTCTGACAGTCTCAACCAGTTTGATTTTATTCCCAGTTTAAATACCCTATGAAATTACATCATTACAGTATACTGAATATGTGTGAACTAGAGAACCATTACATCACCATACTAAGTATAAATGTGAACTAGAGAACCGTCATATCATCAATTCCATTGAGTTAACACCTTATTTCAAGTATATGATTTTCAAATATTCTTCTCCAAAGTTCTACCGTCTACAAGTGAGCATTTGCTTCCCAGAGTTGTTTGTGAAGCTAGAATAATATAATATTTAAAGCATTTTTGCAAAATTTAAAGCATTACATACATACTAGATATTGTATTGTTATTATTAGTATTAATCATTATATATTAATTTTACATTTGGATCCGGACCTGGCAATAGGGAGTTTACTATGTTTTAGTGATTCTACTAGACATTGGAGATAGAGAGAGAACAGGGAACCAATCCTTCTCCTCCTAAACTCATAGCCACTTTGGTGACAACAGAAGGGCAGAGATAAGTATATATCCCAGAAACACAGGAGCATAGATTAAGGGGAGGAAAGGACCTTAAAAGTCTTTTCTCCAATTCTCTTGTTCAATCCCAAAAGAGATTAAGGAAAACACCCAATGACATGCAGATAATAATATGTAGAGCAAGGGAAAACAGGTCTCCTGTCTTATTCTAGCTTCATTGCTCTTTGCACTGTACTGTGGAGAATGTGGCATAATGGGATGGAAATTAAACAGAATGAGATTTATTAAATAGATTTAACACAATACCATCAGATGAGATAATATCCTTAAATTGTTTTACAACTGTACTGAATTCCCTATTTGGCAGGTGGAGGTATGAAATCGGAGGTCAGCAGAGAGCTTGAGGCAGGATAGCTACATTCAAGAATTATTCACAAATCAAAAAACTATGACAATTAAGCGTGTGTGGGGGGGTGTGGGTAGGCTCCCTTGTAGTTGTGGAAATGAAAAAAAAAAAAAAAAAAAGAAGAAGAAGAAGAAGCAGAGGATTTATCCAGGATAATATTCTGAGTTATTTGGAGAATTAGAAATAGTATTCTATTCTCCCAATTAAATTAGTTCCATTGCCTGATGTTCCTTCTAGTTCCTTTAAGATTCAGAGAGATTTCAGATGCTCTTATCCAGAGAAACTATTTGCATTCTTCTCTAAAATCTACCACACCCTGACTTTCCTCTAGGGGTGATCACTAAGAAGTCAGGGACAGTATAGGTCACTACTTGAGCAGAAAGAGGCCCCATTTTAAGCCATGACTCTTAGTTTTTCCTCTCATCACAGTTTTTGCCAGGTTAGCTTACAAAAAAAGAACACTGTGGACAGATGTATCCCCTTTCCTTTCTATCCTCATTGAGATGCTAAGGAACAGTGGGACAGGGAAAAAAAAAAGAACATAAGACAAGAGATGTTAAGTCAGCAGATAGCTTGCACTCTTTACAATTGGCCTCTAAATAAGCTCCTTGGGAAAGAGAAATGAACAGGAAATGAAAAAGAAAGAGAGAGAAAATGTCAAAGCAGGAAGGAACATCCCCACACACAATGTCCAAGTTGAAAGGACCTTAATAAGAAAACAAAGAATGTCAGAGTGATAAGAAGTATTAGATTATCTCAGCAGAACAGGAAGATATAGGAACACAAAGGATATGTGATATCCTCCTCTACATAGAGAATTGATAGATTCAATATTTTCCTAGTTCTTCCCTTGTCTTTTTCTACCATTTTCCCTCCCTTCCCTGTCTCTTCCTTCTCCTATTATTGTTAAGGAGAGCACCATCTTAATACCTCAGGTATCATCACCTACTCCTTATCCCCTAATATTCAATTCCTGTGAGGACCTGTTGATTTTACCTTTTTAACTCTCTCACATCTGCCCCCTTCTCTTTTCTGATACTTCCACCTCTCTGATTTATCACCTCACACCTTGATTAATTCATAAGTTGCTAGTTTGTTTGTCTGCTTCAAATCTTTCTGCTGTCATCCAATCTCTATTCAACTACAAAAGTGATTTTCCTAAAGCACATTTTCAACCATGACATTTCCCTTCTCAATAAATCCAAGTGGCTCCCTATTGCTTCCAAGATTAAATATAAAATTCTATTTCTCATCCAAAGCCCTTCATGACTTAGGCTTTTCCTACCTTTCAAGCATGTTTATACTTTACTCCATATCATATACTCTTAAATCCACTAACTGGCTTCCTAGCTATTCTATGTATAACACACGTGATTTCTTTTAGCTTTGGGAATTTTGTATGGCTGTCTCTTATGCTTGAAATGCTCTCCATCCTTATCTCTGTCTCCTGTCTTATTTTTTTTTTAATTTCCCATTTAAAATCCCATCTTCTACATGAAGCCTTGTCCGACTCCTCTTAATTCTATTGCCTTCATTTTATTGTCTTTTACTGCTCCTGTGGATAGTTTGTTTATACATATTTGTTTGTTATTTTTCCAATTAGATTGTAAGCTCCTTAAGGACAGGGACTGCCTTTACCTCTTTTTCTATCCCCAGTACTTAAGAACAGATCTGACAAATTTTGACTGTTTATTAGTTTTTTATAGATCTACACTGCTTGTTATTTTTTTTCTCTCCTAAAATTTTAGAATTAGAAATCCATTTGTGTAGATTAGGAAGAGGGAGATTAAAAAAAAAAAAACATTTATATATTACCCAGACCAGTGCCAGGTACTTTACAAATATGATCTTTGAAGAACATGCTATTATACTAATTTTACAGTTGAGGATATAGATGTTTAGTCAGTTGACCAGGGTCACACAACTACCTGCAGACACAGTAAATAATAGACGCTGGATTTGAACTCAGGTTTTCTTGAAAACAGGACCTGGGATCTAATCGCTGCTTCAATTAGCATCTTTGTAACAGAAAAAAAAAGACATTTTAAAATTAAACCAAGATTTATATGGATATGTCATTCATACTTCATTATACGTTAGTTTGAACATTTGTAACTCCTGATAAGAATTTTTATTTCAGGATTTGAGTTCCATTGAGTAGATAGGGTAAATTCCCTCATCTATGTCCTTACAAAACTCAAGGAAGTCTAACATGAGAGATACCAGGATCTAAGAGGCAAATGAGAAATGAAGATTGGTGACCAATATTCATAATTTCTATCTATTTCTTAATTTCTTTCTCAATTTGTTTTCTAACTAGACCTGTGCCCCAGGGATGAGAAGCAAAACAGACTTCAATGTACAGTTGGAGTCCCCTGCTACACAACATATCAGCTACAATGATGCTGGATGACTCCAATAGTCAGTGTCTCACTTCCATCATTTACCTCCATATGTAGTTGTTATGAAATGGCTTTGCAAACTAAATTTCTGCCTTTTCTTTCTTGTGTTAAAAGTTATCCTATTCCTGTGACCTTAACATCAGTGGTTTCTGTGTGACAATTAAGGTTTTTTTATGCTTCAGAGGGAGCTAGGGTAAAGAATATATGAGTTCCACTTCCAGTTCATCAATGATGGACAGAAATAACTACACCCAGAGAAGGAACACTGGGAAGTGAATGTAAATTGTTAGCACTACTGTCTATCTACCCAGGTTACTTATACCTTCGGAATCTAATACTTAACGTGCAACAAGAAAATGGTATTTACACACATATATTGTATTTAGGTTATATTGTAACATATGTAGAATATATGGGATTGCCTGTCATCGGGGGGAGAGAGTGGACGGAGGGGGGGATAATTTGGAAAAATGAATACAAGGGATAATATTATTTAAAAAGTTACTCATGCATATACACTGTTGAAAAAATTCTAAATAAATAAAAAAGAATATATGAGTTCAGAAATGACCAGCAGGATGATTTCAGAAAGGACTGGAGAGACTTACATGAACTGATGCTGAAAATGAGCAGAATCAGGAGATCATCATATACTTCAACAACAATTCTATATGATGATCAGTTCTGATGGACTTGGCCCTTTTCAACAATGAGATGATCCAAATCAGTTCCAATAGATCAGAAATAAACTGAAGCAGCTACACCCAGCAAAAGAACTCTGGGAGATGACTATGAACCACTACATAGAATTATCATTCTCTCTATTTTTGTGCACCTGCATTTTTTATTTCTTTCACAGGCTAATTGTACACTGTTTCAAGTCCAATTCTTTGTTTTACAGCAAAATAACTGTACGAACATGTATACATATATTGTATTTAACTTATACTTTAACATATTTAATATGTATTGGTCAACCTGCCATCTGGGTGAAAGGGTGGGGGGAAAGAGGGGAAAAGTTTTGGAACAAGAAATTTTGCAATTGTCAATGCTGAAAAATTACCCATGCATATATCTTGTAAATAAAAAGCTATAAAAAAGAATATATGAGTTCAAATGTGACCACAGATGTTTACTAGCTGTGTGTAAGTCATTAACTTCACAGTTTCTTCATCTACAAAAGAGTAACAATAGCACTTCCGAGATTTGTTGTGAAAATAAAAATGAGACATTTGTAAAGTACTTTGCATCCTGAAACTCTTATAAATGCTCCTTATGTTATTAACTTGGGGTCTTATTATTAGTCTGGGGTTCAAACCTCTTCTGTCTTCTTCATTTTTCCTGTTCCTCCATCATCTATTCCATTACCTCTGGTAAATGTATTTTGCATTCAAGATTGTCATATCAGTAAATTGAGGGACAGGGATAGGAGCTTTTCTTGTCATTGTTTTACATCTGGCTACTTGAATTTTAGTAGAATCATTGACAGTCTTTGTGCTCAGAATCCTAATTATAAGTGGACAAATGGAATCTTAGGATGTCTGAAATGGAAGAAAACCTTAACATCACAGAATAACTAAGGAGGATCTAAGAATAGAAAATAGAGAAGATAACAGAACTTAAAGAGAATTTGGAGACAAAAAAAAATGGCACACTACCCTCAGACACAATGTGGTTTGGTAAAAAGAGCATCAAGCATCAGATTTATAACTAATGTTCTAATTCTGGCCATCACCTATATACTTTTGGCATTTAACCTCCTGATATCTGTTTCCTTACCAATGAAGTTACTTAGAAAAACTAAAAAGTATCCTCCAGTTCCTAAACCTGTAAATATAAAAGTTGAACTTGAAAACAAGGAAAGGTTTTAGAATAGAGAATATGAAACTTGGGAGGGAGTCCAAAATCTAGAATGTCAATGATGCTTCTGGGAAAATGCTTCCCAACCATGTTATTTTAAAGAGGAAGCAATCGAGCCAATTGGAGAGACTTGAACAAGATGATAGAGTGAGGCAATGTCAGACCCGGGAACGGACCACAGGTTGCTGATTTCAAGACCAAGTTCTTACCTCCTCATCCTCTACTTTTGTTTTACCCAAGGTAGTCTCCTGCTATTATTTAGCACATAAAGTTATTGGAAAGCTAGAATCAGATCAATCAGTGAAGTTGCTTCAGAAGTGAGTTATACCCAGAAAGGAAAAGGCATTACTCGAAGCTGAGCTGAGCTATTTTTAGTGTAAACAGCCCTCCAGCTGCTCTGGCTGCACCATCCTGAGATTAATGATGGCTTGCCAAGTCGGCACCTGCTGAAAAGTTTGTTCTTCAGCAAAGTCAAGGAAAGTATTGGAGTCTGTGTGCAGAATGTGCTAAAAATTTAGAGTAATTTAAGGATTACCTTATCCCAAGACAAAATCACCTAGAGCAGGTCAAATGGGTAACTTATGCAGAAATAAAAGCAATCCCCAGTCATCATTCCATCCCTTAAGTCATCATTCAACAATCACTTGCTATATATGTCAAGTCAAGGTTTAAATGTGACAGAAATGTAAATTTTAAGAAAACTCAATCCATGCCCTCCTAGATCTAAGTATATTATTATAAATATTATATCCTATCTAGTAAGTTCATGATGGAAATATAAAAGAGGTATGTTGGTTTGGGGACAAAGGAAATAATAATTACCAACAGGGGAATCTAGAAAGTCTTCTTGGACATAATAGTATTTAAAGGATAAATACGAATTTGATGGGATATTCTAGACATAAAGAATTACACGGGAAGGAAGGCTCAGTATGTGTTGGGAGTTTCAACGAGAAGTCTAGGTTAGTTAACACAGACAATGCTTGGAGGGAGATACTAGAACATTAGATTAAAAGGGAGGATATTTCTAGATTGTCAGAGCCATGAATGCCAGGTAAAAATGTGGGAACTTAACTTGGAAAACAAAAGAGAATATTGAAGCATCTTTGAATGGAAGGATGGTATGTCCATGTCCTGATGTAAAAAAATATGGTTTGCTATTAGGAGGTTAAAGACTATTTAAGAGGAATTAAGAAGTAAAGGTAGAAAAAAAGTAGAATTAGAGGAAGTTCTCAAAATTATCAGACCTAATGGTTATAAAAGCATGTTCTAGAATGAAGACATGGTAAAGGCTAGAAAGGCAAGAGTAGGAGGAAAGCATATTCAAGGTCTGATACAAAAATAGCCTTGACAGGACTGTCTGTGAGAAAAAAAAAAATGAGAAAAGTTAGAGATAACACCACGATGTGTAACATGGGAAAATCAGCAAATGGATCCTGAAGGCAGTTGAGTCTATCAAGAATAAAAGGCTGAGAGCCAGGGAATACCTCGAGCACAGAACAACAGCTAAAACATTCATAAAATGCATTTTATTTGGTGTTGGAGTCAATATGGTGAAGAGTCAAACGGCCAAACATCTCCCCAAAGCTCTCCTCCAAAATAAACCAAATCAAGTAACGACATCTTTAATAGCTTATGTGCTACACAGAGCAGCCCTTTGAATCAACATCTCCTAGTGGAGAGACTCTACCCAAGTTTCTCACAAGGATAATAATTACTCCTGCTTTGGTCAAGGAGACATCCTGTTCTTGAGTGGGCCCAGTGTCTCTGAGCCACGGTTATGTCCAGTGATTCAACTTCATTTTACTGAGAGTCCTGAAGAGCTACTGTCATATTTTCCATAACTCTCTCAGGATCCAGCCTCAGCCTCTTGCTCAAATTGTCCCTACTCCAAAAATCCCTCACTTTTCAGCTCCCCTTTGTATATTGTTTTCCTCCTATAAAAGAATATAAGCTTGTTGAAAGAGTTTTACCACTTGCTTGATTTAATTTTTTCTAATGAATAAAAAATATATGGCACATGATAAGTGCTTAATACATGCTCCAGCTAGCTATCTCCTACCTAACTAGTCTTAGCTTCATAGACATGTTATCTATAGAACAGGATTTTTGAGGATACAAAAAAGATTGTGTTAATCTACCAATATCTTTTTCTTATCCCAATGCATGAACTCGCATAAGGAATATTTTCCCATGCTGCCCACAAGCTACTATTTAGACTTTTAACTATAAAATATACTTCAAGGACTTTTATTGATTTTGGGTTTTGTTTTAAAAAAAATGACAATCTGAATTTGTTCCATAAAGACATTTACTTAAGGTTTAATTTTTTTAGAAAAATATTTAATAACAGTAACTTTTAAAATTTTGGAACTATTTTCCTTTTAATTGATCCTTGGAATCTGAAGGAGACAGGGATAGAAATGTGCTCTTTTTTGATAGCTAGAATTGCCAATGTTCTCCCTCCCAAATTCCACTATATCTAACTATTTAACCATTTTCTCTCCTGGAACCTGCCTTAAATGACGCATTCACATAGATGAACCTGTCTTTCCTAGGCCTATCCTCTTCTCCCATTGGAAAGATCATCTTGGCCCTCCATTTTGAGAAGTGTTATAGGTTTATCAACTTTTATTCTCCTTTATATTTATATTTATTTATAACAAAGCTTCTTAAACTGTGGATCATGACCTCATATGGGATTACATAAGTAAAAGTGGGGGTCATAGAAGTATGATTTTTCATCAATAATTATTTGATTTGAATGGATACTGTATAAATCTATGTACCCAGAGTCTTGTAGAAATTTCTCAGGCCAAAAGTGTTCATGAGTGAAATAAGTTTCAGAAGCCTTGCTATATCACACTTATTATGCTCCAGAAACTCTGGATCCTGAGTATGACACTCATTGAGATGACCTGGGTTTTCCAAGAAGTACAGTGCCTAGAAGATCCTACCAAGTTGGAAAGCTATTCTCTTCTTAAAGTTACTTTCTATTGCTTAATATGTTCCTTGTATTAAATGATTGGAGGATATTTTTCCTGCATCTTCTTCAGTAGAATACAAGCTCCTATGTTACCTTTTGTCCTCTCCATCCCCAAGACCTAGAAAACAAAACCTAGCATGTAAGGAATAGTTCAATGAAGACTGATCAAATTGAACTCATAAAGTCTTCAGATCAAGAAAGTCCCAAGAGCCATCAAGTGGTTGTGAAAAGCTCCCTGATTTCTGACTCTTTTCATCTGAGCTCTGACCCTGGCCATTCGGGTGCCATTGACCCAAAATTGGATGACATTTTTATCCAATCATATCTTCCCATCCAAGAACAAATAATTAAATGGGAGTTTGGGATTTTGGGGTATGAAGAGATCAGAGATCAGGGGCCTGGTTGGAAATTTAATTCTAGGTAACTTTGTGATCTGTCTTTAAAAGTTGTGAATGTCAAGTCACTGAGCCTTATTCTCCTGTCCTTCCTATCTTTATTTTGTGAATGAAGGAGTTGGATTGAATGCCTGTGAAAACTCTTACCATTCTAAGATCTATGATTATAGTTTAACAGGAGTGAATAGGATTTGGTAGATAAGCACTAACATGGGACAAAATATGAGGGCTTGGTTCTTTGGAGAGGGATACAAGCCCTGACATCTTGCTAAGAAAGAATTTTGGGCAAAGACTCCTTAATCCCCGTGACAGGAACAGAGAAAGATGTCAAAGATGACTGACAACAATGCAAAGGAAAGCTGCTCACTTTGGGTTTAAGGGGATTGAGAAGAGATGACTTCTGACCTCTTTAAATCTGGCTTTATTGCTGCAGGAACTTTCAGAACAAAGATCCAATGTGTGGGGTCTTCGTCCCATAGTCCCACTCCGAGATCTGCAAGAGATGAGGGAGGACTGGAGACTATGGATTCCCTCGAGCACTGTTACTTTCTCATTTTGTCATGAAAAGTTTTGGCTCTCAGAAGAAGGATTTCTATTTGTTTTCCAGGCAAATTAAATTATGGATATAGTGTATGAAAGCAAGGGGAGCCTGCAATCTGCTTCAGTGAAGGAAACACTCCTGCTGATAAAATTAATCCATTCCGCCACTGATCACTCTTTTAAGTTCAAAGACATCAATATAGGAAAGGTTATATTTGCAAGATGTTTACATTCTCTTGGGGCTAGATCATATGAATAAGTAACTTCTGTAATAGAGGGCCTGCCAGTGAGGAGCAGGCAGGCCTGAGGATGGTATCGTGCAGGATATCTGGTGCTACAGAGCATGAAGCACCAGTCTGTGGATGCCCTACTGGATAGAGTAAAGATGTGGAGTCATTAAGATCTGACTTCAAATCCAGACTTAGATTCTTACTAGAGAGCAAGTGACTTAACTTCTCTTACTTTCCATTTCTTGCTCCTCGAAAAGGGCATTATACTATAACTTATTATATAGAGTGGTTGTTAAGATCAAATGAATTTGTAGGTTGGAAAAAGTCTTTGCAAACTTCACAGTTTGATACAAATGGTGATTCTTATTATGGTCAACATCAGTGAAAGCAGCATTCTTTATTGCTGTTGCATTTTCCTTTGGAACGTTTGTGACTGGAAAGTGGAGGAGCTCAATGAATGTACAAGTATTCTGTGAATAGTTCTTATGATTTACTACATGGGGAAGAGACTACTTTGAATTACCTACAGGACTGAGCCTGAATGTGAAATGTTACGGATTAAGCCACTAGATTGCTTTCTTTCTTAAGCATGATTGAGGTAAGCATTGCTATTAATCTTGGGGTTGGGGGGGAAAACAGAGACAAAGACAGAGAGACAGAGGCAGAGGCAGAAATACAGAGAGAAAGAGAGAAGAGAAAGAGAAAAGGAAAGAGGAGAGAGAGAAAGATAGACACAGAGAGAAAGAGAGAAGGGGAGCGAAAGATAGGGAGAGAGGAAGAGAGAGAAAAAGAGAAAGAGAGACAGAGAGATGGAGAAAGAGACAGAGAGAGAAAGAGAAAGGGAAGGAAGGAAGGAAAGAAAAAGAGAGCAACAGTGTATTCTCCCCATCCCAGCCAATACAATAAATATGCTCAGCATGACATGACTGATTTTTCTGTCTCAATCATAAGTATAATTTCTTTCTCTGAAATAAAGTAACATTAGAAATTAGGATAACTTTGAAATCTTATATTAAAAAAAAGAGAGATCTAAAAGAAAGAGATCTAAATAAAGGTATTGACTATGCCTGAGTGTGGGTAGATAAAAATTTATGAGTGCAAATTATATTTTTTAGACAAATAATTGAATTGATAGTTCATTGTAACAGAAGGAAAGGGGAATGCTGAGCAAAGGTGAGAATTCCAGAGTGATGGAAATTCCTACTACGAAGCTACTCATTAGCTGTATCTCTCTAGGGAAAGTACAAGGTAGAACTGGACTTCAATCAGCTAAAGTACATCCCACTGAATAGTGGTTGTGATGTTTGATGGTTCCCTTGGAAAGGTGAAAGAAGGTTGAGTGATCTCTAATCCTTCCTGTTGCAAAGAGAATTTGTATTCACTAGCATTGTCTCCACTTTTTAAGCACTTCTAATTTAGGGCAGGGTTATGAAATGTGCAAAGATAAATGGTATCCAAGGAGCAAAGTTGTTCTAGAAAAATTGCTGGGAGTGCTGACATTTGGCTATGTGAAAATAAATAGAAACCCAGAATCTCTGAGCTACGGCTTAAATACCTATGAAGAACATTTTAACTAATGAAAAACTGACCAAGGTAAGTTCCCCCCAAATAAAAATAAAACACAGTGAATACTGTATATACAGTACTTGAATAACGCAGTACTTGAATAAGAATAATGGGTGCTGCATAAATGAATAGTCCCTTTTCCCCATCTATATCTTAAATAGCATGGATAAAGACTTCCATTGAGGAACAAATCATTTGATAGAATTTTGGATCTGGTATCATAAAGACCAAAGTTTGCATCTTTACTCAGACACCTACTATGTGATCTTGAACAAGCCACTCACCTTTCAAACACAGTACTTGAATAACACAGTGCTTAAAGCCCAATGGGTGCTGCATAAATATTCCCCTTTCCCCATCTATATCTTAAATAGCATGGATAATGACTTCCATTGAGGAACACATCATTTGATAGAATTCTGGATCTGGTATCATAAAGACCAAAGTTTGCATCTTTACTCAGACACCTACTAGGTGATCTTGAACAAGCCACTCACCTTTCAAATACAGCACTTGAATAACACAGTGCCTAAAACCCAATGGGTGCTGCATAAATATTCCCTTTTCCCCATCTATATCTTAAATAGCATGGATAAAGACTTCCATTGAGGAACAAATCATTTGATAGAATTCTGGATCTGGTATCATAAAGACCAAAGTTTGCATCTTTACTCAGACACCTACTAGGTGATCTTGAACAAGCCACTCACCTTTCAAACACAGTACTTGAATAACACAGTGCTTAAAGCCCAATGGGTGCTGCATAAATATTCCCTTTTCCCCATCTATATCTTAAATAGCATGGATAAAGACTTCCATTGAGGAACAAATCATTTGATAGAATTCTGGATCTGGTATCATAAAGACCAAAGTTTGCATCTTTACTCAGACACCTACTAGGTGATCTTGAACAAGCCACTCACCTTTCAAACACAGTACTTGAATAACACAGTGCTTAAAGCCCAATGGGTGCTGCATAAATATTCCCTTTTCCCCATCTATATCTTAAATAGCATGGATAAAGACTTCCATTGAGGAACAAATCATTTGATAGAATTCTGGATCTGGTATCATAAAGACCAAAGTTTGCATCTTTACTCAGACATCTACTATGTGATCTTGAACAAGCCACTCACCTTTCAATTGCAGTTTCCCATTGCCATAATAAGAATAATAATATTACCTATCTCACAAGACTGAAATAAGGTTTAATGTTTTAATATTTATATTTAAATATTTTTAAAAGTTATTTGAAAATATTAACATGTTCTATCATTGTTTGCCATAATTCATGTATTAGTTCTCTCCCCTTTTACTAGGAAATGCCTTAGTATTGCATAGGAATTTAGAGGTTCAAAAGAAGTCTTTTAAAAACATTTTTTATTGTTTTCCTTATTTTTCTGGTTATACAAGTACATTAATTTTTTTTTAAATAGAGAAAAAATAGTACAAAATGGCAAAGCAGGAGAAAAAAAGAAAAAAAAAAAAAGTAAACATAGCATGCGTTAGTTTACATTCATTTTCCATAATTCTCTCTCTGGATTCATTTGGATCCCAATGTTGGGATTGCCTTGGATCACTGAACCACTGAGAAGAACCAAGTTTTTCATGGATGATCAGTGCACGATCTTGCTGTTACTGTGTACACTGTATTCTTGGTTCTACTTGTTTTTTTAAGAGTCAGTTTGTATAAATAATTCTAGGTCTTTCTAAAACCAGCTTGTTCATCATTTTTATAGAAAAATAATATCATTACTTATTATACATAATATATATTGCAGATATAATACATACATATATACACATATATTCATATATACATATTATATAATACATGCATATATTTACACACATATATTACAATATACATATTATATATAACTCATTCAGCCATTCCACAATTTATAGACATCTACTCACTTTCCAATTTTTGCTACTATAAAAAGATCCACTACAAACATTGTTGCACATATGGGCCCTTTTCCCTCCTTTATGATTTTCTTGAGATACAGAGCCAGTAGGAGTACCACTGGATCCAAGGGTGTACACAGTTTTATAACCATTTTGGCATAGTTTGTATTGCTCTCCAGAATGATAGGATCATTTCATAACTCCACCAACAATGCATTAGTGTCCCAGTTTTCTCACATCCCCTCCACTATTTATCATTATCCAAAAGAAGTCTTAGTGGTGGAGTTTGACTCCTTTCACCTAATCCTTTACAGAGAATAAGAGTTTCACAATCCTAGGATGATGCAATCAATCAATCAACAATTAGTGGCAACTCCAGAAGAGGTAGAATGTCAGTGTCTTAGGTTAGCAAGATAAAAGCAAAATGGTCACCTTATCACAGAATAGAAAAGCAAGGCTTACATCTGAATGCAATACAGGAAAGATCAACCACACCATAATTGTAGGAATTACTTGGTGCTTGACTTGGATGAAATGTCCCAACCTCTTTCCAGTACTCCACATTGATTTGATTTGCTAAAATCGAAAACGAATCTTACCAAGAGTACTAGCTAAATGATCTATAGTATCTTCAAGCATTGGACATTTAAGAGTATATTTCAAAGTGAAGCCTGAGATGTGAAAAATTAGCTGTCCATTTCTCAATCTTTCTCTTGCAATGGATTCAAGGAAAAAAAAATCTCAGGAGTCAAAGATGTTTATATTTGGAATATGAAGTTAGACTTAACTATGAGGCAGTTGACAAATTAGAGTAACAATAGAATCTCAATTGTGATCTTGGTTCTAATAATTGCAAGTGCTGTTATTATTAGTTTCTGCTTTTCTAGTTTTCAGTTTCCTCACTTGTAAAATTAAGGGGGTTAAATTATAAAATCTTAAGATTCCCTTCAACTTCTAAATCTAGGAATTCATATCCAAAACATTCTTCACCAGAAATATACTACACTGATTAAGGAAAAATAAATGTACTGGATACATCCCCATTTCGATCAATTAAACCTTGGCATAGTCGCAAATCTCCCACTCATCCTGATGCAATTCCTCTGAATGTGTTCTTGGCTCCATCTTTTCTGACACAAGACACTCAGTACTGAACATGATTTTTCAGAAGTCACTTCCTGGGGCCATTATAAGAAACTTTAAGGATTTGAAGCTCTATCACCATTAGCAGGATTCACACTGTCCTTCTCAGCTATAGGGAGCAAAACTAGGAGAAACAGGTAGAGGTAGGTAAAGGAATACATACAAAAGACAGATTTGCATTCTATAGAAGTAAAGATTCCCTAGCATGTAAACTAGAACAAGCTTTTTTGTGAGACAATGGACTGTTTCTCCACTTCTCCAAACAATAGATGGAGAATCCCTTTTTGAGAATTGGCATGGCTTCATAAATCCTTGGATGATATTTTAGAAGTACTTTTTATAGAGGAGGCAATTTAGCAAAAATAGAGTAAATGTCTTTCCCAAACTCACAAGAATAGTTACAGAGATGAGGTTCAGAGGATTTCTACGACATAGCTCTTTCCTTCCATTGGAATAGGCAATCTCCTTGATGTCAGAGAAGCGATTTCAGTTCAAACGTAGTTCAAGGTGAGATTCTTTCTTGTTAGGATTACTAGGTGAGAACTCAGGTTGTCTGGATAGTGACAAGGTGAGAATTCAGGTTGGACAATTACAAGGTGAGAACTCAGGTTGACTTGATAGAAGGAGCAGGCTCATTGGCTGAAGTGGTTCCTCCCAGAAGCCCTTGCATTATCCCACGTCCATTCTCTGGGAGAATAAAAGAGAGGACACCCAGAGATAGAAGAAGACTCTGCATTGCATCAGACTTGACGGGGCTCTCTGCAGGAAGGGAAGTCACTTCTCTGGACAAGAGTTAACAGCAACTGCCTGGAGACAACGGTTCGTTACAGGAAGAAGAATCTGTCGGAGAGATTTGAGTAGAAGACACAGCAGATCTCTTTCCAGAGAGTGATCCGGCAGCTTCTAGAGATGACAGCTCGCTACACTTTCTAATCTTGAAATTCCCTCTTTTTGTTTTAGTGAGGTAATGAGTTGAAACTGGACTTGAGATTCTCTATAGGAATGTCAGTGGACTATGAAACATAACATGGCACTTCTCACAATACAGAAAAATCTTAGAGGAATTAGGAGTGAGGAGAATGAGAGCAGCTATCTGTTTTTTTGTTTGTTTGTTTGTTTTTTATTTTTTTATGTAAAGACTTTCTTAAAATCTCCCCATCCTTCTCAATAGATTTGTAGGGTCCCTGGGAGCAAAAGACTTTCATTGTTGTCCTGGAGATGTGGCTGTGACTTGAGCCCTAATTAAGATAAACTGGAGATATGAGTCTCAACACCATGGAAAAGGCATTGAATTTCTGAGCCCAAAGAACTTCCTACTTGTAAAATCAGCACAGTATTTATAATTGTTATTAGTCTTCCGATTCTGAAGACTAGTGATATCCTAGATGATGTATTGACTTGTGCAGGAATGAGATTTATGTGAGTCAAAGATGCACAAAGTTGTCACCCTCACTCTCCCTTCCTGACACAGGGAAGTCCAGTGACAAGACAGAAGTCAAGATAGCTGGTAATGGCCAAGATGCTGTAGGTGACCTTCGTGCTTAAATGTCTGACCAAGCTCTAAGACATCCACAGAACGTATTCAGCTACCTTCATGACTTTCATCTTCCCTTTCCATAGGGTGTAGAGGGCCAGAACTCTGGAGAAGTATACGTGAAACAAGGTGTTAACTCAGTGAAATTGATGAGATGGTGGTTCTCTAGTTCCCATATAAACTTAGTACTTAGTATGGTGATGTCATGGTTCTCTAGTTCACACATACTCAATGTGCTGTAATGATGTAATTACAATAAGGTATATAAGGGTTAAGAAGGACTGGAAGAGAGACGTTCTGTCTTTGACCAGCCTTTTGATGGCTCTCCTGCCTTCTGCACTCCTTCATCAAGGTCATTCCAGAGAAGCTGACCCGAACATTACAATAGGGGAAACTCTTCACATACTTAGAGTAAATGTCTCATTAGCAGATTTGAGATCTGTGTTTACCATCAATCCAATTTAGCCTGTTAAGATGGTTTACTATGTGACTACAGCTTCTTGGACTCACAGGTGAGAGATGAGTTAATCAGGTGGACCACAAAGGTGGATGAGCAGCCCTAAAAGGTTATAGGAACCCTCCCAGCAGAGACCTCCTGAACACCTCACCCAGGTTGGTTGAGAGACAATGGAGCACCAAACTCCTTTCTTGTCTGTTTTTCTAAAAGGTCTTACCTAGCACTGATGACTGACTTATTATCTCTGGGAGTGTAAGAAGAGGTAAAGATCTCATCTCCACTTGGTTTAAAAGAGTTTTTGAAGGCATAATCTTTAGGGGGAAATATTTTTGTGCCAGATATCCTGAGGAGATCTGATCCAGAAGCTATTCCCAGAGAACATTGGGAAGCTTTTAATTAACTAAATTTTTAAGATCCATTGTAGCCTGTTCTCGGGTGTTAGAAGAAAATGGAAATGTTCTCCCAGCAGAAAAACATAATTTGAATGATGGATGATATGACACACTTGTGTGAGTTCCCGTGAGGAGTATCGAATCACCAGGTATTCGGGTGACATAAGAAGCCATAGCTCACCGTGTAAGGGCTAAGAATGGGTCTGCATAATTTTTTGCCCAAAATCTTAGTCATGTATTCTTGTGATGTTCTTCATTTTACACTTGGATCATTTCATATTATGAAGTTCCATATTAGTATCCTGTGGATGTCTGAAGTGTGTTAGGGAATGAATTCAAAAATTGAATTTTCATCTTGGTCCCTGAAGGAAGGCCCCAAAGGAAAATAGACAATCATTTATATCATCACTGAGACTGGAAAATATTGTGTTACTCACAAAGTACTTTAACAGAGAGGTGTCAAACACGCTGCCTGCATGTCAAGCAGCCAGCAACACCCTTGAGTGTAGTACAATCCAAAATGAAATGTATTTGGGTCTGACTTCAGGGGGTGGAGCCAGGATGTCAGAGTAGAGAAAACACTCACCTGAGCTCTCCCAATATTCCCCTCCCAACAACTTGGAAATGATTTTTTTTTCAAATCAAATTCTGGAGTATTGGAAGCAAAGAAAAGTAAAAGTGACATTCTCCAGGTCAAATAAAAAGAATAATGCAAAGCGAGATGTGTGACACAGTGGAGGAGGCTAGACAAGTACTATCATGGATGAAACACCAATTGTGGGATGAGCTGATGGAGAAAGAAGCAACAGGAGCTTCAGAAGTTCTCAAACCAGAGATAGGAAGAACTTGTCAAAAAGAAATTAAAGGATTATGAAGTGTTAAGGAAGGACTAGCACCTTTACTGTGAGCATTTGTTCAGTGCTTTTAAGGGTTTTAAGAGTTAGCTGTCTACCTGTCCTTCAACCTGTGGCATCAAGAAACTGTAGCATCAAGAAGCTGTAGCATGTGCTGGTCACTCTCTGGGTAAAGCATCTTAGCAGGCATCTAAACTTGGTTGAAGGTAATCATCAGGGCGATGGAAGGGAAATGTCTAACTCAAGCATGTGAAGACTCCCCAGAATGGGCAGATAAGAACAATTTGTTCCAATGGCCATTAAAGCAGCTGAAGCTGATACTTTGGAGTACTTAAGATTTCATGAGACATCAAAGACACAAACATCACTAACTGCATCCCAGGAATCTTCAGTAATCTTGACCACTGTCTTGCCACTAGACTTTTGGTGACTCTGGAAGAGGGAAGGAGTCTGAACACTTTATGTAACTCTACCTCATGTAAATCCAATTCACACTCAAGTCAAGACATCACCCTTGATTCAGTGATACTCTTCAATTAAGGATAAAAACAAAACAAAACAAAAACAAAAACAAAAAAAAAAAAAAAAAAAAAACAAAACAAAACAAAACACAATCACAGGATATTCCTGAACTAGGACTCAAACCAGGACCAGATACTGTTTGACAACTCAACTCCACTGCCCATATCATTTGTTTGATAGTTACAGTTCAAAGGCAGAGAAAAGCACTTTTGGTCAAAAAGAAGTAGGAACTCTAAGGAGCATTACCGTTTCTGGACCTAAGAAACCAGGGACCCTTCAGAGCAGTTTCATTTCCAAGTCCAAGGGAAGAAGAGTTGAGAAGCAGAACTGATTGCAGGCCCAACAGATCAGGGGCCTTTCTTGGGTTATGACCAGAGTATAGACCAAGAGAGCAGTCATCACACCTTTTCTCATATCACAGCATCTTGTAAACAACAACAAAAATCTCCAAACCCTATATGTAAATCTTAAAACAGTAATGCATGTTGGTGAAGTTTTGAACTGATTTAGCCATTCTGGAGAGCAATTAGGAACTATACCCAAAGGGGTATAAAACTGTGTATATCCTTTGGTCTAACAGTGTCAGTATCCCAGAGAGATTATGGGATAAGGAAAAGGAACCACAAGTGCAAAAAATGTTTTAGCAAAATTTTTGTTGTAGAAAAGAATTGGAACATGAGTGAATGCCAATCAGTTGGGGAATGGCTGAATAAGTTATGGTATATGACTGTAATGGAATATCATTATTTAAAAAAATGATGAGCAGACTTTAAGATTTAAGAAAAAAACATTGGAAAGAATTACATGAACTGATGCTGATTGAAGTAAGCAGAACTAGTAGAGTGGTGTATATAATAACAGCAATATCATGAGATGATCAATTATGATAGACTTAACTCTTCTGCAACAAAGTGATCAATAGACTTGAGATGGAAAATGTCATCTGAATCCAGAGGGAAAACTCCATAAAACTATGGAGACCAAACCATACAAGTGTCATCTTTTATTTTCTTTTTCCTTTTCATTTTCCTGTTTTGTTCTAATTTTTCTTTCATGACATAACAAATATGAAATTATGCTAAAAATTCAAAAACTTCTGAAGTAAGAGATAGCACTTCTCCCCTCCAGACCAGGAAAAGAGTACAATATTAACATAAAGTTCCAAATCAAGAAATATAGTAAAAAATGAGCAAACATGCTATTTGGCTTATATCCCAAAGAAATACTGAGAAGGGGAAAGGGACCTGTATGTGCCAAAATGTTTGTGGCAGCTCTTTTTGTAGTGGCTAGAAACTGGAAGATGAATGGATGTCCATCAATTGGAGAATGGTTGGGCAAATTATGGTATATGAAGGTTATGGAATATTATTGCTCTGTAAGAAATGACCAGCAGGAGGAATACAGAGAGGCTTGGAGAGACTTACATCAACTGATGCTGAATGAAATGAATAGAACCAGAAGATCGCTGTACACTTCAATGTTGTATGATTCTGATGGAAGTGGATATCTTCAACATAAAGAAGATCCAACTCACTTCCAGTTGATCAGTGATGGACAGAAACGGCTACACCCAGAGAAGGAACACTGGGAAGTGAATGTAAATTGTTAGCACTACTGTCTATCTACCCAGGTTACTTATACCTTCGGAATCTAATACTTAATGTGCAACAAGAAAATGGTATTTACACACATATATTGTATCTAGGTTATACTATAACATATGTAAAATCTATGGGATTGCCTGTCATCAAGGGGAGGGAGTAGAGGGAGGGAGGGGATAATTTGGAAAAATGAATACAAGGGATAATGTTTTTAAAAAAATGAGCAAACAATAACAAAAATAAACTTGATCATAAAAGTTACAAAACTTATAGGGAAAATTAAGACAGAAATTCAGAAGAAGACAATGAAATCAAAAAGCTAAAAGAAATGAATTTTTAAAAAGTGACTTGGACACAATACCAACACTAATTTCTGGAAGAGCAAAAAAAAATTTCAAAATTAAATGAGTGATAAATAAAATTTAAGAAAAATAAAGAAAACAAGGAAAGAAAATTGTAAAAAAAAAAAAAAAAAGTTAATACTTTGATAAAAGAGGCACAACATAAATAATGAATAAAATAGCACCTTAAAAATGATTGGCCAAATAAAGGAAGCCAAAGAGAAAAATAGAATCTTGGAAAATTTAGATATGATATAAGAGACATACCGCTAATGAAAACTAAAAGAGAAAAGAAAGCTTTGTATAGTACATTTACTTAAAAAAAAAGATCATGTATTAGAACATACAAACCTCACAACCAAAAGTAAAAAAGCAGATATTAATACACATTTTATACCATAATTAAACAAAAAATTATATTTAACAAAGATCCATAGAGTAAAAGTGAAAAATAATATGGAACATTAAATAATCTAATTATAAAATTGAGTGGTTCAAGAAATAAAACAAATAAACAGTTAACAATTTTATCCAATTGAATAACAAAAATAAAATGATGTTCCAAAATTTATGAGATGCATTCAAGGCATAACTTAAGGGAATATTTATATCACTAATTTCATATGCCTATTTGTGTGTATTTGTGTACTTATATATGTGTATACATATATGTATATATGTATATATGTGTATATATGTATATATACATATATACACACATTATATATATATACACGTATATGTACATATACACAGAAAAAGAGAGACCATCTATTGATTGGCATGTAATAGAAAAAAAAAGTAATAAATTTTTAAATTCCCAATTAGTCACCCAAATGACAAAAAATGACAGATTAATAAATATTTTTAAAATATTTTAAAAACACGTTGAATTAAAGAATAAAACTAGGGATTGATTTTGTTAGAAAAAATAAATTAGGTCAAATATAATTAATTTGTTTTTTTAAAGAAGGAATAAAACCAAATTTCTAATATCTAAAATGAAAATGGTAAATGCATTATTAGTGAAGATGAAATTAAAATAATTACTAGGGGTTCTATTGTCCATTGTATAGTAGTAAATCTGACAATTAAAGTGAAATGAATTAATATATACAGAAATATAAACAGATTCACAGAAAAGGAAATAGAATATTAAAATATTCTTAACTTTAAAAACAAATTTAACATATCATAAATGAGTTTCATAAGAAAAAAATCCTCAGAAATAAATGGATTTATGAGTGAATTTTATCAGAATTTAAGGAAAAATTATTCCCAATACCATACTGTTTGAAAAAAAATAGGCAAATGAGCCTAATAAAATTATCTTTATGACAAAGAATAATTTGATACATATAAGTAAACTATAATCTAGTTTCTTTAATGAATACTGATGCAAAAATTTAATAAAATAATGGAAAGGTGGTTGGATCAATATATCATAAATATCATATTCTCTGACCAGGTGTGCTTTATACCAGGAATGCAGAGCTGGTTCAATATTAGGAAAGCTATCAGTATCATTGACTACATCAACAACAATTTAAAAAATTATATGATTATATCAACAGATACCGAAAGTCTTTCACAAAATATGATACCCAATTCCATTAAAAACATTTAAGAGTATAGCAATCAATGGAGCCTTTCTTAAAATGATAAGTTGTATCTATCTATAATATAGAATAAGTATTATTTGTAATGGGGATAAAACTGAATCCTTTCTAATAAAATCAGCAGTGAAGCTGGTTTATTGCCATTATTATTCTATATTGTACTAGAAAAGCTAGCTGTAGCAATCAGAAAAGAAAAAAAATGAAGAAATAAAAATAGAAAATAAGATAACAAAAATATCCTTCTTTTGCTATGATATAATAGTATACTTAGAAAATCATAAAAAAATAAGCCAAAAAACAAATTGAAAAAATTAAAAATTTCAGCAGTTACAAGATACAAAATCAACTCAATAAATCATCTATATTTCCATATATTGCCAAAAAAGCTCAGCACTAAGAGATAAAGAGAAATTCCACTTAAAATAACTGCAGAAAATATACAATATTTGGAAATCTACTTGCCAAGGCAATAACAAAAATTATATTAACAAAAATTAAAAAAAAAAAAAACACTTCACACAAAAAAAGGCAGATCTAAACAAATGGAAAAAAAAATAATCAATCATCTTAGCTGAGTTAGCCAAATATAATGAAAATTATATTTAAGTTAATTTACTTATTCAATATAATACCAAACTACCAAAAATTATTTTATAGAACTAGAAAGAGTTATACTGCTAATAGATCAGTATACCAAAGTGATCAAAGATACAGAAGGCAGAGCCAAGATGGTGACAGAAAAGCAGGAAATCACCATGTTTTCTTAAAACCATTCCAAATCTTTTTAACTAATGACTCTCAAAGACAAAGTAGAACAAATTTTAGTTGAAGACAACTTCTGGTTTAAAAGAACATCTGTAGCACCAGGAGCGCAATATATATCGCTTCAACATAGTCCTGATCAAGTTCCAACCTTTCTTCCCCTCCATGCTTAGTAAAGGAGGAATAGGACAGAAGCCTCTGGTACTGGTAGTTTCTAGACCTCTCAGTCCAGAGATACCATATGTAACCTGGAAGGTCAAACAGGAAAGGACTGTAAGCAGGATAAGGTTGGCCTTGGGAAAATAGGAGTCATGGGATGCAGGGGCAACAGGTAGCTTTTGGAGACATCAGCTCATCAGAAGTCCCTTTGCTATTACTGAGAAGGGACTCTATTGCTTCAATATCTAGAACTTCATGGCCACACACAGTTTTCCCTGATAATTTCTTGAACAATAATGTCTAGGATTGTTTTTTGATCATGGCTTTCAGATAAATCATTGATTTTAAAATTGTTTTTTCCTGGATCTATTTTCCTTGTCCATTACTTTTACAATGAGATATTTCACATGGTTTTCTGTTTTTTATTCTTTTGATTTTATTTTTTCTTGATTTCTTATAAACTAAGTAGCTTCCATTTGTTCAATTCTTTTTTGTTTATTTTATAATTATACATTTTTGACAGTATATATGCTTAATTATTTTTATAGCATTATCCCTTGTATTCATTTTTCCAGATTTCCCCCTCCCTCCCTCTGCTCCTTCCCCTATATGACAGGCAATCTCATACATTTTACATGTGTTACAGTATAACCTAGATATAATATATGGGTGTAAATCCATTTTTCCTGTTGCACATTAAGTATTGGATTCCGAAGATATAAGTAACCTGGGTAGATAGACAGTAGTGCTAATATTTTACATTCAATTCCCAGTGTTCCCTCTCTGGGTGTAGTTATTTCTGTCCATCATTGATCAGCTGGAAGTGAGTTGGGTCTTCTCTATGTTGAAGATTTCCACTTCCATCAGAATACATCTTGATACAGTATTGTTGTTGCAGTGTACAGTGATCTTCTGGCTCTGCTCATTTCACAGCAGTTCATGCAAGTCTCTCCAAGCCTTTCTGTATTCCTCCTGCTGGTCATATCTTACAGAGCAATAATATTCCATAACCTTCGTATACCATAATTTACCCAACCATTCTCCAATTGATGGACATCCATTCATCTTCCAGTTTTTAGCCACTACGAAAAGAGCTGTCACAAACATTTTGGCACACATAGCCCTTTCCCCTCTTTAGTATTTCTTTGGGATATAAGCCCAGTAGTAGCACTGCTGGATCAAAGGGTATGCACAATTTGATAACTTGTGGGGCATAGTTCCAGATTGCTCTCCAGAATGGCCGGATTCTTTCACAACTCTACCAACAATGTATTCGTGTCCCAGTTTTCCCACATCCCCTCCAACATTCATCATCATTTGTTCCTGTCATCTTAGCCAATCTGACAGGTGTGTAGTGGTATCTCAGAGTGGTCTTAATTTGAATTTCTCTGATCAATAGTGATTTGGAACACTCATATGAGTGGATATAATTTCAATTTCATCATCTGAGAATTGTCTGTTCATATCCTTTGACCATTTATCAATTGGTGAATGGTTTGATTTGAAAAAGAGAAAGACCTCAAAACAAAGGAGAAAATCTAAGAAACGTCTGACACTGAAAGAGCATGGCTAATAAGAAGACTGTTAAAGAACTTTAAAAATCAGCAGGAATCATTGGATTTTCTAACACAAGATGAGACTAATGGACAATGGACTTATGGACATTTATAAATTCTCAATTTATGATCATTTGATCATGTTATTTGTTACATACTTCTAGCATGTGTTATGTGTCTATGTTACTATGTTCCTATGTGTCTATGTAATCTATGTAATTATGTGTAATGCCTCCCATATTGATGGATTTATGTTTCAAGGTCATGACCACCCTATGTTCTAAATCAAAAGAAAGGGGGAGAAGATGGCGGCGTGGAGGCAGACAGCTGCTTGAGCTCCTCGTTTTCTCTCAGAACTTACTTCATGACAAGCCTCTGACTTAATGCTTGACCCAGAAAGAAATCCACAAATTATCACCAAGAGAAGACATCCTTGAAAGTCGCCAGAAAAGGTCTGTGTTTGTTCGGGGGAGGGTCAATCAGACTGGGCGCAGACTGAGGGCAGACAGCCAGAGCAAGACAGGCAGCTCACACAGCTCAGACCGGAGGGGGAGGGGTGTGATCTCTGTCGTTTTTGTGAAAGGGCTTTTGCCCCAGTGTGGATGCTCCGTCTTGGCAGCAAGCCAGGAGCGGTGGAGAGGGTGTAAACACTGGAGGTGAAGATTAAAACCCCAGAAAGCCAGCATCTCTCAGAGCCCGGCCACCCCCAACCCCCACCTGGACTGACTCGGTGCGTTCTCGGAGCCTCAGAGCGCAGACTCAGTACATTCATTGCTGTTCTGTTAGTGGCTCTCTGCTGCCCTACCCCCAGTCTGTAGAGGAAGCCCATTAATACCATCCAGCCCTATCCCCCGCAAAACAGACCAATTGTTTCTCTTGTCAGTTTGTTTTCTTTGATTCCTACTCTGACAAAATGAACAAAAAATTCAAAAGGGCTCTAACCATTGACAGCTTCTGTGTGGAGAGGGAGCAGACTTCAAATGCTGAAGAGACTAGGAACAGAATGTCCCCAGATGTATCCCCTGGGAGGGATATAAGCTGCTCCTCAATACAAAAGAACCTCATAGAGGAAATCAAAAAGGCTCTCACAAGAGAGCTGGAAGAGAAATGGGAAAAGGAAAGGGAAGCTTGGCAAGAGAGCCTGGAGAAGTCATCCCATGCATTCAAAGACAGAATGGATAAAGAAATCAAATCATTGAGAAACAAGATTAGTGAGCTGGAAAAGGTAAACAACTCCAAGGAAAACAGGATTAGAGAGCTGGAAAAAGAAATCAGCTCTCTAAAAAATACAATGGAAAAAAATTCCATAGAAGATAAAAACTCAATTGGACAATTACAAAGAGATATAAAAAAAGTGAGTGAAGAAAATACATCATTGAAAATTAGACTGGAACAAGTAGAAATGAATGACTCAAGGAGAAACCAAGAGGGAGTCAAGCAAAACCAGAGAAATGAGACAATTGAAAAGACTGTCAAGTACCTTACCAGAAAGACAACAGACCTGGAAAACAGATCCAGGAGAGACAATTTGAGAATAATCGGACTCCCTGAAAAATGGGAGGAAAAAAAGAGCTTGGACACCATTTTCGAGGAAATTATCAAAGAGAACTGCCCAGACGTTTTGGAAACAGAGGGTAAAATAGACATTGAGAAAATTCATCGATCACCTACTGAAAGGGACCCTAAAATCAAAACGCCAAGAAATATAGTGGCCAAGTTCAAGAACCATCAGACAAAGGAAAAGATATTGGAAGCTGCTAGAAAAAAACAATTCAGATATGGAGGATCCACAATAAGGATAACACAGGATCTAGCAGCGTCCACATTAAAAGAACGCAGGGCCTGGAACATGATATTCCGAAAGGCTAAGGAACTTGGTATGCAGCCAAGAGTGACTTACCCAGCAAGAATGAGCATCATTTTCCAGGGAAGAAGATGGACATTTAACGAAATAAATGAATTCCATCTATTTTTGATGAAAAAACCAGACCTACATAAAAGGTTTGATCTTCAAATACAGAACTCAAGAGACTTCTAAAAAAGGTAAAAAGAAATCTTGAGAACTATACTTCTGTCAAAAAAATATGTAAAGAACATATGTACAATTTGTCTTAGAAACTAGAGGTGGAAAGGAGATTATATCATAAAAAAGTATAAAGTGGTGGTACTACATCTCATGAAGAGGCAAAGGTAACCTATTATATCTGAGAGAAAGAAAGGAGGGAGATGAACATAGCGTGTATCAATAGACATATTCGATTTATGGTGAAACTTCTTCCACTTCATTGAAAAGTGAAAGGGAAGGAGTAAGCTAAGGGGAAGGGAATACAGTAATTTCGAGGAAAAGGGATAAAATAAGGGGAGGATCTTTAAGGTGGGGGAGGGATCCTAAAAAGGGAGGGCTGTGAAAAGCAAGTGGTGTTTACCAGTTTAATACTGGATAGGAGGGTAAAAGGGAAGGAAAGGGGAAAAGCATAAGCAGGGGTTAATAGGATGGCAAGCAATATAGAATTAGTCCTTCTAACCATAAATGTGAATGGGGCAAACTGCCTCATAAAGAGGAAGCAGTTAGCAGACTGGATTAAAAGTCAGAATCCTACTATATGTTGTTTACAGGAAACACACCTGAAACAGGATGAGACATTCAAACTAAAAGTAAAAGGGTGGAGCAGAATCTATTATGCTTCAGGCAAAACCAAAAAAGCAGGAGTAGCCATCCTCATCTCAGATCAAGCAAAAACAAAAATTGATCTAATTAAAAGAGATAAGGAAGGGCATTATATCCTGCTAAAGGGAAGCATCAATAGTGAAGCCGTATCAATATTAAACATGTATGCACCAAGTGGTGCAGCATCTAAATTCTTAAAAGAGAAATTAAGAGAGCTGCAAGAGGAAATAGATAGCAAAACTATAATAGCGGGAGATCTCAACCTTGCACTATCAGAATTAGATAAATCAAACCACAAAATAAATAAGAAAGAAGTCAAAGAGGTAAATAGAATACTAGAAAAGTTTGATATGATAGATCTTTGGCGAAAGCTAAATGGAGACAGAAAGGAATATACTTTCTTCTCAGCAGTTCATGGAACCTATACAAAAATTGATCATATACTAGGGCATAAAAACCTCAAAATCAAATGCAGCAAGGCAGAAATAGTAAATGCATCCTTTTCAGACCATAATGCAATCAAAATAACATTTAATAAAAAGCCAGGGGAAAATAGACCAAAAAATAATTGGAAACTAAATAATCTTATACTAAAGAATGATTGGGTAAAACAGCAAATCATAGACATAATTAATAACTTCACCCAAGAAAATGACAATAATGAGACATCATACCAAAATGTGTGGGATACAGCCAAAGCAGTAATTAGGGGAAGTTTTATATCTCTAAAGGCCTACTTGCATAGAATAGAGAAAGAGAGGGCCAACGAATTGGGTTTACAACTAAAATTGCTAGAAAAGGAACAAATTAAAAACCCCCAGACAAACACAAAACTTGAAATTCAAAAAATAAAAGGTGAGATTAATAAAATTGAAAGTAAAAAAACTATTGAATTAATTAATAAAACTAAGAGTTGGTTTTATGAAAAAACCAACAAAATAGACAAACCCTTAGTAAACCTGATTAAAAAAAGGAAAGAGAAAAAGAAAATTGATAGTCTTGAAAATGAAAAGGGTGAACTCACCACTAATGAAGAGGAAATTAGAACAATAGTTAGGAGCTACTTTGCTCAACTTTATGCCGATAAATTTGATAACTTAAATGAAATGGAAGAATACCTTCAAAAATATAGCTTGCCCAGATTAACAGAGGAAGAAGTAAGTAGTCTAAATAGTCCCATCTCAGAAAAAGAAATAGACCAAGCTATTAACCAGCTTCCTAAGAAAAAGTCCCCAGGACCAGATGGATTTACAGGTGAATTCTACCAAACATTTAAAGAACAACTAACTCCAATGCTATGTAAACTATTTGAAAAAATAGGGATTGAAGGAGTCCTACCAAATTCCTTCTATGACACAGACATGGTACTGATACTTAAACCAGGTAGATCGAAAACTGAGAAAGAAAACTATAGACCAATTTCCTTAATGAATATTGATGCTAAAATCTTAAATAAGATATTAGCAAATAGACTTCAGAAAATCATCCCCAGAATAATACACTATGACCAAGTGGGATTTATACCAGGAATGCAGGGCTGGTTTAATATTAGGAAAACTATTAATATAATTGGCCATATTAATAATCAAATTAATAAAAACCATATGATCATCTCAATAGATGCAGAAAAGGCATTTGATAAAATCCAACATCCATTCCTACTAAAAACGCTTGAGAGTATAGGAATAAATGGACTATTCCTTAAAATAATAAGGAGCATATATTTAAAACCTTCAGTAAACATCATATGTAATGGTGATAAACTAGAACCTTTCCCTGTTAGATCAGGAGTGAAACAAGGTTGCCCACTATCACCATTACTATTCAATATAGTACTAGAAACTCTAGCCTTGGCAATAAGAGCCGAGAAAGAGATCCAAGGAATTAGAGTAGGAAATGAAGAAATCAAATTGTCACTTTTCGCAGATGACATGATGGTATACTTAGAGAACCCCAAAGACTCTGCTAAAAAGCTATTAGAAATAATTCAGAATTTTAGCAAAGTCGCAGGATACAAAATAAATCCACATAAATCCTCAGGATTTTTATACATTACCAACACAATCCAACAGCAAGAGATACAAAGAGAAATTCCATTCAAAATAACAGTCGATAGTATCAAATATTTGGGAATATATCTACCAAAGGAGATTCAGGAATTATATGAGCAAAATTACAAAACACTTGCCACAAAAATAAAGTCAGATTTAAATAATTGGAAAGACATTCAATGTTCTTGGATAGGCCGAGCGAATATAATAAAGATGACAATACTCCCCAAACTAATCTATTTATTTAGTGCTATACCAATCAGACTCCCAAGAAACTATTTTAATGACCTAGAAAAAATAACAACAAAATTCATATGGAAGAATAAAAGGTCGAGAATTGCAAGGGAACTAATGAAAAAAAAGTCAGAGGAAGGTGGTCTAAGTATACCTGATTTAAAGCTATATTATAAAGCAACAGTCACCAAAACCATTTGGTATTGGCTAAGAAATAGACTAGTTGATCAGTGGCATAGGTTAGGTTCACAGGACAAGATAGTGAATAAAAATAGCAATCTAATCTTTGACAAACCCAAAGATCCCAAATTTTGGGATAAGAATTCATTATTTGACAAAAACTGCTGGGAAAACTGGAAATTAGTATGGCAGAAACTAGGCATGGACCCACATTTAACACCACATACTAAGATTAGATCAAAATGGGTCCAAGATTTAGGCATAAAGAACGAAATCATAAATAAATTGGAGGAACATGGGATGGTTTACCTCTCAGACTTGTGGAGGAGGAAGGAGTTTGTGTCCAAGGGAGAACTAGAGACCATTATTGATCACAAAATAGAACATTTTGATTACACCAAATTAAAAAGTTTCTGCACAAACAAAACTAATGCAAACAAGATTAGAAGGGAAGTAACAAATTGGGAAAAAATTTTTACAGTTAAAGGTTCTGATAAAGGCCTCATCTCCAAAATATACAGAGAATTGACTTTAATCTATAAGAAATCAAGCCATTCTCCAATTGATAAATGGTCAAAGGATATGAACAGACAATTTTCAGATGATGAAATTAAAACTATTTCCACTCATATGAAAGAGTGTTCCAAATCACTATTGATCAGAGAAATGCAAATTAAGACAACTCTGAGGTATCATTACACACCTGTCAGATTGGCTAAGATGACAGGAACAAATAACGATGAATGTTGGAGGGGCTGTGGGAAAACTGGGACACTGATGCATTGTTGGTGGAGTTGTGAAAGAATCCAACCATTCTGGAGAGCAATCTGGAATTATGCCCAAAAAGTTATCAAAATGTGCATACCCTTTGACCCAGCCATACTACTACTGGGCTTATACCCCAAGGAACTACTAGAGAAGGGAAAGGGTCCTGTATGTGCCAAAATGTTTGTGGCAGCCCTTTTCATAGTGGCTAGAAGCTGGAAGATGAATGGATGTCCATCAATTGGAGAATGGTTGGGTAAACTAGGGTATATGAATGTTATGGAATATTATTGTTCTATAAGAAATGACCAACAGGAGAAATATAGAGAGGCTTGGAGAGACTTACATCAACTGATGCTGAGTGAAACGAGCAGAACCAGAAGATCATTATACACTTCAACAATGATACTGTACGAGGATGTATGCTGATGGAAGTGGATTTCTTCAACATAGAGAAGAGCTAATCCAATTCCAATTGATTAATGATGGAAAGAACCAGCTACATCCAGAAAAGGAACAATGGGAAATGAATGTAAACTGTTATTTTTACCTTCTGAATCCAATTCTTCCTGTGCAACAAAAAATTCGGTTCTACACACATATATTGTATCTAAATTATACTGTAATATATTTAACATATATAAGACTGCTTGCCATCTGGGGGAGGGGTTTGGGGGAGGAAGGGAAAAAATCTGAATAGAAGTAAGTGCAAGGGATAATGTTGTAAAAAATTACCCATGCATATGTACTGTCAAAAAACGTTATAATTATAAAATAAAATAAAAATTAAAAAAAAAAAAAAAAAAAAAAAAAAAGAAAAAAAAGAAAGGGGGAGATGTTAGGTTCTTACTAAGTGCTAATGAGATAATGAGATATTAGGCTCTTACTAAGTGCTAAGTCTGTACTTAACAATTCTCTAGTTCCGGCCTTTACTGGGAGTTTTTACTTGTGAATTCTTGGGGAAGAGCTTGCATGCTTAGGAGGAGCAAGTTCATTGGTTGAAGTATTTTTTCCCAGAAGCTCTTGCATTATCCCATGCCCATTCTCTGGGAGGATAAAAGAGGGAAGTCACTACTCTGGAGCAGAGTTAACAACAACTGTCTGGAGACAACAATTCTCTACAGGAAGAAGAATGTGTCCGAGAGATTTGAGTTGACACAGCTGATCTCCAACCAGAGAGCGATCAGCAGCTTCTGGAGACAACAACATGTTACAAGTAGTGATTTGGAACACTCTTTCATATGAGTGGATATAGTTTCAATTTCATTATCTGAGAATTGTCTGTTCATATCCTTTGACCATTTATCAATTGGAAAATGGTTTGATTTCTTATAAATTAGAATCAATTCTCTATATATTTTGGAAATGAGACCTTTATCAAAACCTTTAACTGTAAAAACATTTTCCCAATTTGTTACTTCCCTTCTAATCTTGTTTGAATTAGTATTGTTTGTACAGAAACTTTTTGTTTGAAGTAATCAAAATCTTCTATTTTGTGATCAACAATGATCTCTAGTTCTTCTCTAGTCATAAATTCCTTCCTGCTCCACAGGACTGAGAGGTAGACTATCAGCTGTTCCTCTAATCCATTTATGATCTCATTGTTTATGCCTGAATCATGGACCCATTTTGATCTTATCTTGGTATATGGTGTTAAGTGTGGAACCATATCTAATTTCTGCCATACTGATTTCCAGTTTTCCCAACAGTTTTTTTTCAAATAATGAATTTTTATCCCTAATATTGGTATCTTTGGGTTTAGCAAACACTAGATTGCTATAGTTGTACCCTTTTTTGTCCTTTGTACCTAATCTGTTCCACTGATCGACCGGTCTATTTCTTAGCCAATACCAAAAGGTTTTGGTGACTGCAGCTATATAATATAGCTTTAAATCAGGTATACCTAGACCACCTTCATCTGACTTTTTTTTTCATTAATTCCCTTGAAATTCTCGACCTTTTATTCTTCCATATGAACTTTGTTGTTATTTTTTCTAGTTCACTAAAATAGTTTCTTGGGAGTCTGATTGGTATAGCACTAAATAAATAGATTAGTTTGGGGAGTATTGTCATCTTCATTATATTCACTCAGCCAATCCAAGAGCACTGAATGTCTTTCAAATTATTTAAATCTGACTTTCTTTTTGTGGCAAGTGTTTTGTAATTTTGCTCATATAATTCCTGACTTTTCTTTGGTGATGGATTCCCAAATATTTTACACTCTCAACATTTGTTTGGAATGGAATTTCTCTTTGTATCTCTTGCTGTTGCATTTTGTTGGGGATGTATAAAAATGCTAAGGATTTATGTGGATTTATTTTGTATCTAGCAACATTGCTAAAGTTGTGAATTATTTCTAATAACTTTTTATTAGAATCTCTGGGGTTTTCTAAGTATACCATCATATCACCTGCAAAGAGTGACAGCTTGATTTCCTCATTACCTACTCTTATTCCTTTAATCTCTTTCTCAACTCTTATTGCCGAGGCTAATATTTCTAATACAATATTGAATAGTAATGGTGATAGTGGGCAATCTTGTTTCACTCCTGATCTTACTGGGAAAGGTTCCAGTTTATCTCCATTGCATATTATGCTTACTGATGGTCATAAATATATGCTAATGATTATTCTAAGGAATAGTCCATTTATTCCTATACTCTCAAGCTTTTTTAGTAGGAATGGATGTTCGATTTTATCAAATGCTTTTTCTGCATCTATTGAGATGATCATATGGTTTTTATTAATTTGATTATTAACATGGTCAATTATACTATTAGTTTTCCTAATATTAAACCAGCCCTGCATTCCTGGTATAAATCCTAATTGATCATAGTGTATTATCCTGGGGATGATTTTCTGAAGTCTTTTTGCTAATATCTTATTTAAGATTTTAGCATCAATATTCATTAAGGAAATTGGTCTAGTTTTCTTTCTCACTTTTCAATCTACCTGGTTTAGGTATCAGTACCATGTCTGTGTCATAAAAGGAGTTTGGCAGGACTCCTTCGTCCCCTATTTTTTCAAATAGTTTATATAACATTGGGGCTAGTTGTTCTTTAAATGTTTGGTAGAATTCACATGTAAATCCATCTGGTCCTGGGGATTTTTTCCTGGGGAGTTGATTAATAGCTTGTTCTATTTCTTTTTCTGAAATGGGACTATTTAAGCAATTTATCTCCTCTGTTAATCTGTGAAGCCTATGTTTTCGGAGAAGTCATCCATTTCACTTAAGTTATCAAATTTATTGGCACCAAGTTGGACAAAGTAACTCCTTATTATTTCTCTAATTTCCTCTTCATTGGTGGAAAGAGCCCCCTTTTCATTTGTAAGACTAACAATTTGATTTTCCTGTTTCCTTTTTCTGATCAGATTTACCAAAGGTTTATCTATTTTATTGACTTTTTCATAAAACCAACTCTTGGTTTTATTTATTAATTCAATAGTTATTTTTTACTTTCAATATTATTGATTTCTCCTTTTAATTTTTGTATTTCAAGTTTAATTTTTGGTTGTGGGTTTTTAATTTGGTCTTTGTCTAGCTTTTTAAGTTGCAGGCCCAATTCATTAATCTTCTCTTTCTCTATTTTGTTCAAATAAGCCTCTAAAAATTTCCCCTTATTACTGCTATAGCTGCATCCCAAAGATTTTGGTATGATGTCTCATCATTGTCATTATCTTGGGTGAAATTATTAATTGTTTCTATAATTTGCTGTTTCACCCAGTAATTCTTTAAGATGATATTATTCAGTTTCCAATTACTTTTTGGTCTATTTACCCCTAACTTCTTATTGAATGTAGTTTTATTGCATTGTGATCTGAGAAGAAGGCATTTATTATTTCTGCCTTCCTGCATTTAATTTTGAGATCTTTATGTCCTAATATATGGTCAATTTTTGTATGGGATCCATGAACTGCTGAGAAGAAAGTATATTCCTTTCTATCACCATTCAGTTTTCTCCAAAGGTCTATCATACCTAGTTTTTCTAATGTTTTATTTACTTTTTTAAATTTTCTTTTTTATTTGTTTTGTGGTTTGATTTGTCTAAATCTGAGAGTGCAAGGTTGAGATCTCCCACTATTAGAGTTTTACTGTCTATTTCTTCTTGCAACTCTCAACTTTTCCTTTAGAAAGTTAGATGCTATACCACTTGGTGCATATATATTTAGCATTGATATGGCTTCATTGTTTATGCTACCTTTTAGCAGGATATAGTTTCCTTCCTAATATCTTTTAATTAGATCAATTTATGCTTTTACTTGATCTGAGATAAGGATGGCTACCCCTGCTTTTTTGGCTTTACCTGAAGTGTAATAGATTCTGCTCCAACCTTTTACCTTTACTCTGTATGTATCTCCCTGCTTTAAGTGTGTTTCCTGTAAACAACATATTATAGGGTTCTGATTTTTGATCCAGTCTGCTATCCATCTCTGTTTGATGGGAGAGTTCATCCTATTCACATTTACAGTTAAAATTACTAATTCTGTATTTTCTGCCATCATATTATCCCTAGATTATGCTTTTTCCTTGACCCCCCTGAACCCTTTCCCAAATATTTAATTTACAGACCCCACTTGTGATGTGTAGCCCTCCCTTTTTGGTATCCCTCCCCCCTCCTTCCAAGTCTCTTCCCTTATTCTCCTTTTCCTTTTCCCTTTTCCTCTCCCCCCTTTTAATGAGGTGATAGATAATTCTCTGAAAAACAAATATGTCAATTATTTACTCTGAGCCTACTCTGATGAGAGTAAGATTCACACAATGTTTCTCCCCCTCTCTAAATTCCCTCAGATGTGGTATATTTTCTATGCCTCTTCCTGGGATGTAGTTTCCCTCTTTTTATCACTCCTTCCCCTTTTTTCTGATACTACCCCCTTCCCTTTATTATTCCCCCTTTTTATATCAGTAAAATCAAATTATCCATGAGGACTTTCTGTATATCCACAACAGAAATACAGTTCTCAGGAGTTCTTTTTACCTTTTTCTGTTTCTCTTCAGTCTTGTGGATGTAGATCAATTTTTTTGTTTAAGTCTGGTTTTTTTCTTAGAAACAAATGGAATTCCTCTATTTCATTAAATGGCCATCTTCTTCCATGGAAGAAAATGATAAACTTAGCTGGGTAGTTTATTCTTTGTTGCAATCCTTGATCTTTTGCCTTTTGGAATATCAGGTTCCAGGCCCTTTGAGCTTTTAAGGTGGAGGCAGTCAGATCTTGAGTGTCCCTTATTGTGGCACCATGGTATTTAAATTATTTTTTTCTAGCTGCTTGCAATATTTTTTCTTTTGTTTGGTAGTTCTGTAGCTTAGCCACAATGTTCCATGGAGTTCTTTTTTTAGGGTCTTTTTCAGAATGTGTACGATGAATTCTTTCAACACCTATTTTCCCTTCTGTTTCTATTATCTCTGGACAGTTGTCTTTGATGATTTCAGGTAAAATTGAATCTAGGCTCTTTTTTTGATCCTAGTTTTTGGGAAACCCAATGATCCTCAGATTATCTCTCCTAGATCTATTTTCCAGGTCTATAGATTTTCCCAGTAAGTATTTGATGTTATTCTCTAGCTTTTCTTTTTCTTTTTTCTTTTCTTTTTTTTTTTTTTGTTTGTTTTGTTTTGTTTGACTGATTCTTGGGTTCTCAATTAATCATTCATTTTTATTTGTTCCATCCTGATTTTTAATGAATTATTTTCTTCATTCACCTTTTTAGTTCTTTTTGTATATGTCCAATTGAGTTTTTAAATGATTTATTTTGCTCTATTGATTTATTTCTATTTCCCTAATTTTTTTTCCAATTCAGAAATCCTACTTTCTTGAGACTTTTTTTATCTTTTCCAATTCAGAAATCCTACTTTCCAATTCTTATTTTTAAAGAATCATTTTCCACAGTGAGCTTTTACTACCTTTTTTCCCATTTGGCTAGTTTTGCTTGTTTTTTTTTTTTTTTTCTTTTTCTTTCTTAGACTACTCTCAATTGTCTTCTCAATTTCTCCTCTTTCTCTCTTTATTTTCAAAATTCATTTTGAAATATCTTGCACCCCGAGACCAATTTCTTATTTTTTTTTTTCTTTCAGGCTTTGAATCAAGGATCTTTCACTGTGTTGTCTTCTCTTGAGTATATATTTTGATCTTCCTTGTCACCACAGTCAGTTGCTATGTGAGGGTAATAGAAGCTTTAGCAGCTTCTACATTAAAGGATTGGAGAGCTTTGAATATGTTGTTTCAAAGAGAATTGCGATTTGGATTACAACCAAGACTCACCTCTAAAGCAAAACTAAGTGTAAGCCTTCAAGGGAAAGGATTGATGCACACACACACACACACACACACACACACACACACACACACATTTCATATACATATACATATATACATATATATATATATATATACATATACATATATATACATATACATACATATATATATATATATATATATATATACAAAATTCAAACATTTATAGAATTTCTCTTTTCAGGGCAAAGGATTGAAAATTAAGGGGATATCATCAATTAAAGAATGGATGAATAAATAGTGCTATGTGATTGTGATGAAATATTATTATTCTATAGCAAATGAGAAGCAGGATGTTCTTAGATAAAACCTAAAATGTCATCCATAAACTCAGTGAACAAAGTAAAATGTACTGTGTCCAAGTAATAGTAATGTCATGTGATTATCAGCTGTGAATGTCTTTGCTATTTTCAGCAATACAATGATCCATGACTACTTTGAAGGACTTATGATAAAAAATGGAATCTATACCCAGAAGGAACTGGTTGTCTCTGAATACAGATTGAAGTATATTCTTTTCCCTGATTTACTTCATTTAAAAAAAAAATTTTTGGAAGATATCTATGCTTTCTTTAACAACATGATTTTTATGTGAAAATTTTGCATAACTTCATGTGTGCATCTTAATAGAAGATGGGAGTGAAGAGGAAGGGAATGAATCTGGAACTTAAAGTTTTAAAATCAAGGATAAAAATTTAATTTACATGTAGCTGGGGATAATAAAAATATTAAATAAAAAATAAAATAAAAGAAAAGAGAAGACCTATTCATAGAAAAATATTTATATTATGGTAACAAAGAATTGGATATCAAAGAAATGGCTATCAATTGGAGAGTAATTGAACAAATTGTGTTCTGTGATTGTAATATAATATTGTGCTAATCATTATGGCAAGCAGTGTGATTTCAGAAAAATCTGGAAAGCTTCATGTGAACTGATGCAAAGTGAAGTGAGCAGAACCAGGGCAGCATTGTACTCAATAATAACAGTATTATAAGGATAATGGACTATGAAAACTTTAGCTACTCTGATCAATACAATAGTCTAAAACAATTTCAAAGGATCCGTTATGAAAAATGATATCTACCTCTAGAGAAAAATCTCATGTGCTCTGATTGCAGATCGAAGCATCTTTTTAAAAAACTTATTTGTTTTTCTTATTTATTTGAAATAAAACTCTGAATTTCTTTATATAATTAATAACAAATTTCTTACCTACTAATGCTAAAGATAGAAAAATAATTTGAGGGAGGAACAGAATTTAGAACTCATTTTTAAATCATGTTTTTGCATGTATTTAGCAAGTGTTTAATAAAGGAAAACATATTTTTAAAAATGTAATTGTGAAATACATCACATAAAAAAAAAATAAAACATAAGTGACATTTTAAAAACTAAGCCAATATGCAAACCCAAATAAAATTCACATGATTTAGAGTGAAGGGAGAGCAAAGTTCAATGTTACCTATTTTATCCTGTTTTGATTGATTTTTACTTTTATTATTTTTAATATGCATTTTATTAAAATTTGAGTTTAAAATTTTCTCCCTCTTTTGTAACGTTCTCTCAACTACTGAGAAAACATCTAATATAATATTGATTTCCTATGTGAAGTCATGGTAAACACATTTCTATATTATCCACATTACTACAAAAAAAGGAACCTGAAGTAAAGATAAAGTTTTAAAAAATATTTTTTCAATATGTACTTAGAGTCTTTCAGTTCTCTTCCTAAGGGCGAATGACCTTTTCCCCATCATGATTCCTTTTCAATTATTTTAGATTTTTGTTTTGATTAAAGTAGCCACATTTTTGATCATCATTATAATGTTTCTGTTACTGTTTGAACCAGTTCATTCAACAGTTACCAGATTTTGTTTTTTCTGAAATCATTCTGGTCAATATTTCTTATAATACAATAGTATTCCATCATAATCATAAACCACAACTTATTCAGTCATTTCCCACTTAATGGGCATGCCCTCAGTTTCTAATTCCTTGCAATAGAAAAGTGTGTGTGTGTGTGTGTGTGTGTGTGTGTGTGTGTGTGTGTGTTTTATTTTATCTTTTTGGGATGAAGACATATTACCGGTACTGTTAGGTCAAAGACATAATTAGGTCCAAGTTGTTCTCCACAATGATTAGATTAATTCCCCACTCTAACCACATGTACCTGTTTTTCCACATCCTCTCCAGGATTTATCATTTTCCTTTTCATTTTAGCCAGTCTGATAGGTATGAGGTAATATCTCAGAGGTGTTTTAATTTATATTTCTCTAGTAGCAATTTTAGGCATTTGTGTTCATTTGAATATTGATAACTTTATTTTTTTTCTGAAAACTGACTACTGATATCTTCTTTGTGTATTTTGTGACAAGTCAGTCTATGTATAGTTTCTGCCAATTTGCTTTCCAATTTTCCCAGGAATTTTTGTCAAGTAATGAGATCTTGTCCCCAAAGTTTGGATCATTGGGTTTATCAAAAACTAAATTGCTTTGGGATGTAGGATGTATTCAGGGAAGACTAGAGGCTCTGAGTTGAGGGATGCAAACAGGGCTGCTTTCAACCTTTGGTGTCCTCCTGATCCACCTAACTCTCACCTGTGGCTCCAAGAAACTGTAGCATCCACAGCAACCACACCCCAGTAAACTGTTTTAGCAGATGGGCTAAACTAGATTGAGGATAACCAGGGGGTCTCAAACCTTATGGTGACCTGGAAGGTATCAACCCCAAGCATGGTGCAATGGGTGAAGGAGAACAATTTGTTCCAACAGTTATAGAGGCAGGTGAAACAGATATTGTGAAGCACTTAGGGCTTGGTTAAATATCAAAGACACCAATATCAACTGCATTTTGAGTCATCATCAGGCCTGTCCTATCACTAGACAATAGTGGCTCTAAAGAGAGAATAAGGCTGATAACTTCATGCAAAATTGCCTCACTTAAATTCAGTTTATGCACAAATCAAAAGACTAATAAAAATAATAAAATTCACTATGATCATTTCTACTGTTTATTATACATGCAATCTATTCCATTGATCCTCTACTACATTCCTTTTTCAATGCCAGATTGCTCTAAGGATTAGTGCTTTATAATATACTTTGAAATGTGGTATTGCTAGGCTACCTTTCTTAGTATCTTCTTCATTTATTTTATTGATGTTATTATTCTTTTGTTCTTCCAGATGGTTTTTATTATTATTTTTCCAATTCCACAAAATAATTTCAAGTACTAACTTTGTATTATTGTTATTATTATTATCATTATTATTATTATTATTATTAGCTGTATAATGGGCAAATCCCTCAGCCTCTCAATAAAAGTCAAAGTCAATAAGTATTTGTTAAGTGCCTATGTGCTGGGTATTTATTCCCACCCCTCTTTCCCATCCTACTCCAAAGTTGCAACCTAATTTCACCCAACCCTTCCAAGGTTAATGATTATCTATCTATCTTAAATCTTTTTCTCTCCCAATCCTTCCACCCATTAGCTCTCACTGAAACTTAATTTCTCTTTGACAACACAATCCCCTTTTCTAGTAAAGATTGCATCTTTGACTCATTCTCCTAAGATTTCCTCCTTTTCAGTGTAGAAGATTTCTAGTTTCTTCCCCTTTATCATTCAGTAATCCCTCTTCCTTTTAAGTAATTCTATTCCTATCTACCACCCATTAAAATTCTAGTAGTTATCTCCAGATACAGCTCCATCTGGTCTTCCTGTTTCCCTTCTTCATAAGTTTGTGACCTAGCTAACATTTTTCCCTCCTCCCCAGTTTCTGCCCTCACACAAGGAAATTTCAGCATGCATACTGACTTTCCTTTAAATATCCATATAACTCAGTTCCTTCCTTTACAAAACCCAACTCTTAGTTCACACCTTGACCACCACTTTCAATCTCTTGATTATCTCCCAGGCTATCTCCTCTGTTGCTACTGTCTTCTCTTCTCTTCCTCTGGACGCCTTGATGAACCAATTCAACTTTCTCCTCTCTTCTCTCTTAAATCCTTAGTTTCTTTACTATTTCACAAATCATTTTCAGCCATGCCCTAATCTTAGATCATTTCTATCATTCACAGCTTTTGCTCCTACACACATACTCCTAAATGAAGATGGAGAAAAACACAATGCTTTTAAGAATGGGTCTATTATATTTATGTTACAGAACCTCAACTAGGCTCTCACTGCTGCTAGGGGACCATATTAAATTCCCTTCTTCAGCTCATTTTTCAACTATCTATAGTAGCTTTTCCCAAACCTTTTCATCTCTTCTTCAAACTCCCATGCTAATTTTCTCCCATTTCTCAGCTGAGAAACTTACCCCATATTTTACAGAAAACAAATGAAATAAAAAAGAATTTCCCTCTTCCCTCTTCTCCACCTTTCTCCTCATTTCCAGCCAGCTAAATGGCTGGATATCTTCATTCATACTTCTCACAAGATAAAGTGATTTTATTTTTCACCAAAGCTAATCTTTTCACCTGCTTAAGCGATATTACTTCATAAAGTCATTTCTAACCAATTGAGTCCTCTATCACTCACTCTTTAGCCTATTTTTAGACTCTATATTTTTATTGGCTCATTCTTTATTGAGCACAATGTTCATTTCTCCCCCATCCTGGGGAAAAAAAAAGAACACCTTCACTTGATCCTTCTTCCCAGCTCACTATTGTCCTATATCTCTTCTGATTCTTGAAGCTAAATTGCTTTAAAAAGTTTATCTACAATAAGTGCCTCCACTTCCTTTCCTCTCATTATCTTTTTCACCTTTTTCTATCTGATTTCTGACACCATCATTCCACTAAATCTCTCTCTTCAAAGCTTTTAATGGTCTATTAGTGCCAAATTCAATAGCCTTTTCTCAGTTCTCATTCTCTATATCCTCTCTACAGCCTCCAAAACTGTTGACAATTTTCTCCTCTTAGATATTTCCTTCTCTCTAGGTTTTCCGGAGACCATTCTCTTTTGTTCTCCTCCTCCTTATCTAACTTCCCTTTCTCTAATCTTTTGAAGGAGATAAAGGGGAAGAGAATAATCAAGGAATTGAGAATGACACAAGTTTTGTACCTGGACAACTGGAAGAATGGTAATGTCCTCAATGAAAATAGGGATGTTTGAAAGCGGAAAGGCTTGGAAGAGAAATAGTGAGTTCAATTTTAGAAGTAACTATAAGCTAGGTTCCCTGAGTATTCATTCTGCAAGGAAGCAGGGGTAATTGGAAAGCTGATCACCACAATAGTTTATTAGTCTTGCAGGAAATGTTACAGGAGTGTTAATGATTGAGCAGTCCAGTCCAGTGGCATATCAGGATATCAGGGTACACGCACACCCCATACACACACACACACACACACACACATACACACACAAAACACACACACACATATACACATTACTACACACATACTACCACACATACACACACAATAGTCAAGGGGAGGGAAAGAGTGGTGGTCCACAAAGAGAACAAAGAGCTTCATCCTGACCAAATATGAAAGAACTTTCTTTGGAATGTTTTTGGGGTGAGAACAGCCCTGTGTTGCTGGAGTTTGAGCCTTTTTATTATCTCACAAACACTTAGGAGAGAGAGAACTGAAAAGCTCCTGCAAGCATCAAATGATGTGAGTGTTCCCACCAACAGGCCATTCTCAATGGAAATAAGAATCCAGAGAAGTCTGAGCTTGCTACCCAATCAGTGATGATTTTCTATTGAACATCCAGTTTGAGTTGCCAACTAGGCATTTGGATATGTAGATTTGGAGGATGGGAAAGAGGTCTGGATTAGCAAGTCTGAGAATCATTTGCATAGAAATAATCATATACCATGGATGCTGATTTCTAATTTTCTGCCTCTACTTCCTCTCTTCATTCACTCCACAACCTTTTCACGTCTGGTATGTATCCTCATCATTCCACTGAAATTGACTTTTCCAAAATTACCAGTGATTTCTTAATTGTCAAATGTGATATATATATATATATATATATATATATATATATATATATATATATATATATATATATATATATAAACTAGTGTTTAGCACATTTTAGGAGCTTAATAGATGCTTGTTGTCTCAACTTGACTGCCCCAGTCCATCCTGGTAATATTATTATTTTTCTAAGACATGTAATAACGGTGTGATCACTGACAAACTATTTAATGAATCAGTCTTTTTCCTCCTTTTTTTTACTTGTTCTCTTTTAAGCCCATGTCTATCTATTCTCCTATCTATTATAAAATGTGCATGTCTCTCTGCCTCTCTATCACAAAATCATGGAATTTGATAGTTGAAAGGAAACTAGATCCTCATCAGTCATTTAGACCTATTCATACACAAAAGTAATCCCCAATATAACAAGAAGGCTACAAAATAAAACCAATAAGCAACTTTGAAGAAAAGGATTAAAATAAATTATCGAGGGAAAGAAAGAATAGATGGGCTGGTAAGGTATTATGGTTGAGAAGTGACAGAAAGTCTAATGTTCTGCAGATTTGGGAGAATCCTACAAATATCTTGCAATATAGAGGAATTGATTGAACATAGTAATGAACCTTTAGAAGGGAATGTGTAAGAGGTGAATACAAAGAGAATCTGGATAAAGCAGTGGGCCTAAAGTTAGGAAAACCTGGTTACAAATTGGGCTATGAACATTCACAATCTGTGTGACCCCAGGCAAGTCACTTAATCTGTTTGCCTTAGATTTTTCACCTGTAAAGTGGGGATGATAATAGTACCTTTCTCACAGGATTATTGTGAAGCTCAAAAGATATAATTGTAGCATTTAGCACAGTCTTTGACACATAGAAAGTACTATTTAAATGTTAGCTATTTTTAGAAACAATAAAGCTATATACACAATGACTCCCAATATTTATATGGAAAAAAAATCACATACAAATCAAAAGCAAAAACCAAAATTCCAAATATCCAGTAGGACTCAAATGAGGAGTGAGAAGACGTATTCAACCCACCCTTTTATGGAGATGGGAGTTTCCCAGGTGTTACACATTGTACAAATTTTCAAATTCTTTCAATGTATTTGTTGTTGGTTTATTCTTTTTTAAAATGGGTATTTATTACATGGGGCAGATTTCAGACATCAGGAGGGAGGGGATTGGTGGAAAAACTTTAATGATGAAAAAAAAAATGTATTGAAAACAAAACAAAAGGCAAAGAAGAGAAACACAGTGAAATTGAGGAAGCCGCATCTTATTACCAGCTCAGGTTCATTATATGGTCTATAATTTGACAGCAAGGATGTGAATGATTTGGAAAATGAGTATCTTCTGGATCCACACTATATCTAGCCATATCCACAAAATCTGAAAAGACCTGGAAGAAAACTTCTTATCATTGTATGGATTTTAGGATGGGGGAAGCATAAAGATAATTGGTTTAGAGGATACAGTTTTGGACATTAGAGTCATGGTGAGTTCAGTCCAATTTTTGTCCCATATAAGATTCTTCACTTATTCTCCCCTTTTATATAAAATGTGAAAGTGAGATGTGATGACTTATAAGGTCCCTTCCATATACCACTATTATGGCAAATTGAGGAAATAAGTTTGGAATGTAATCATGTATACCATTGGTAGAATCCCAGAATTTATGAGGTCATAGATTTATGAAACAACAACAAGCAGTAAAGTCTAGCATGCTCATTGGGGGGTAGAAATTTGGAGGTGGAGAGGTTAATGTAATATTGCCTTGGTTAAATATTGAAGCAAAGCAATATAGTTTTTTGTTCTTATCCCCAAAGTCAACAACAGAAAAAAAAAAGTTTACAAAGAATGACTACATTGTGCTACTATTGTTAATAGCTCAGCTCCCCAAACACTCTGCCTTTCCCAGTCTATGAATATCTAATTTTCTCCACCTACACCCTCAGAAATGCAGTAGAGAATTCTGCGTCTTTTAATATAACTAAGACTTTTGGAAACTCAAGAAAAAGCCTACTTGACTTCTTAATCCCCAGTGTAACTCATATTGAGACAGCTGTCAGAGAGCATTCTGGGTATGACTTGTTCATAAGGATATTGAGGGATGCCTTAAATTGACATCAGTTGGCAATGAGCCTGACTGGGACTCACACGGTTCAAATCTAGAACATTCAAATTTACAGCTAAGTTCTCCCTGAACTCTAGGGGAAAGCATCCTAATCACTCTCTGACATCAGCTACAATGCTTTAAGAAGCAATGAAGTCATAAAAGATGGGGAAATCAGCAAGCACTTATAGCTTCACTAACAAATTCATCAATGAACACAACAGCTTTGTCATATTATGAGTCAAACAGTCCTTTAGGAAGTGGCATTGAGAATGGAGGTAATATTTAACTGAATTTTGTTACTTTAAAGAAATGCATTTGGTCTTGATAATATTAATTATACTATTATGATTCCTTTTTTTTTCCCCTCAGAGGCTGGGGTTAAGTGACTTGCCCAGGGTCATACAGCTAGGAAGTATTAAGTGTCTGAGAGCAGATTTGAACTTGGGTCCTCCTGAATTCAGGGCTGGTGCTCTATCCACTGCACCACCTAGCCGCCCCAATTATGATTCCTTACCTCAATGCTGTTGGGTTGTCAAGAGCTAAACCAATAGAGCCAAAGTTCTCCTTAACTTTCTTGGTCTCTATTGAATGTTTCCATTTATGTTACTTTCTACAAATTTGCCAAAGTCTTTCCCACTTTGAAATATTTGCACTAAGTATTATCATTCCCCCTGGACATTCATTCTTGAGCCTTTCTTTGATTCTTAGTCATATTGCTAGAAGTCTCTGCCACCTGTGCTACATCCCCCTCTCTCTTCTTGCATTCAGTTCTTGGCAAATTGGCTTTCAACACTACTTAAGTAGTTTGCCAATATTATTCTTCCAAAATTACCGTTGCTCTCTTTCATTATATGTACGTATGTATGCATATATTTATGTAAAATGCATATAGATAGATAGATAGATAGATAGATTCATGTATTTATGCATAAGTAAAATTTGAGTTTATACATATATACATATTTAATGTATAGATATTTTACATATATATATATAATATAAACATAGATTGTGTGTGTGTACAAACAGGACAACTTTAAAACTAGATATCTATGGTATATTTTTAGAGACATGAAATCTATATGTAATAAGCATAGGATTGCACACACATATGTGTATATGTTTACATGCATTTAGTACAATTATAGAGAATGAACCAAATCCTCCTCCATAGTAGAACAGAAACTTTCCAGTTTATTGCTGTCCTAGAATCCACAAAGAGGTGATGGAAAGCTAGTAGAGAGGTATATACACAACTTTAATTGATTTATCAACCAATAAGCCATCTTTGAGGCAAAATGTATATTTCTTTGTATATGTCTATTCTACCCTAAACATATATTACATAAAACTTATATGTTTACTAAAACTCACAGGTTTCCAAGTCATGTTTTTTTTTCTTTTTTCTTTTAATATTAAAAGAAAAGAACTGATGTTTGCCCACATAGTGCTACTTCTATATTACAATCACTCATATTCCTTTAAAAATATATAAAACATTCATCATATCCAATTCACAAAAAGTGGGCAGCATCAGTTCTCTCATAGAACCCAAGGTCCCCAATACATTAATTGGTTTTCTTGACACTTTCGATTTATTTGTCATATCTTTACAATGTGGTGATTCTTGAGTGTAGTGTCCTCTTGATTCTGCTGGCTTCGTTCTCACTCATGTTACACAAACATTTCCATAATTCTCTGATGTTCTCATCTCTTTTGTCATTTCTTATGGCACAATTATAATAAAATTTGCATTCAGAAATGATCATTTGTACAGCTATTCCCCAGTTGATGGATACCCACTTTGTTTACATTTCTTTTCTATGATAAAATTTTTTTGATAATTTTTTTTGGTACATAAAAATTCTTTGGTCATCCTTTTAATTTCATTGGTATATAAACTTAGTAATGCTATGTCAGTCACAGTGCTGTGATTCCAAGACATATTTACAATTTCTTTTTCCCTCAATGGAAAATGGATTTCCCTCAAATCACTGCTTCAATAGCACAACATTAAGGTGTGTATATCTTCTTTTATTCTTTCCCTTTTGGGGATCATCTTTGTCAAACATGTGGACATAAAGTAAACCTCAAAGAAATGCATTTCTACATTTATAAATTATTTGGAACATTTATCAATCATTTATTAATTGTCAAAACTGATGATCTTTATGTGGTGAGTCCTTATTTTTTGAGCTCTCTGTAACATATAATAAACTATCCTCTCCTCCTTTGTAATCTTTATTCTCTGAGTTTTCATAATGAAATTCTCTTTGGGATCTAATCCTATCTCTTAACCATTTCCACTTAGTTTCCTCTGATGACTCATTGTCCACGTTATTGTATGGATAGTTTCTGATCTGACGCATGTTCTCTTTTCTTAAAACAGTTTCAATGGTTTCTGTGGGTCAATTGTCATATTTATGCATATAATCTTCAAATCTCTTTCCTGATGATAAATCTCTTATCATCAATTAACTGTCAAATATATAAAATAAGATGTTTGTTGTATACCAACCAAAATTAAACCAAATTTATTTACCGAATTCATTAAACCAAATTGTCAACCAAAATTATCTTTGTCCCCTAACTCATCTCTTTTCAGAACTTGTGCTTGTTTTCTAAGATCATAACTAGGATTATACTTTATCTTGCTTCCTCACCCCATAAATTTATTCAGGTGCCAAAACTTGCTCTTTCTAATTACATATGACTTGCATCTGATATCTGCTAATATTTACCCAGGTGCCATCTTGGATGAAGCACATTTCTTTTAACTTCCTTTTTTTATATTTGCAATTTATTTTAATGGTTCTTTCTCCATAGTATTTTATTATACATGCATGTATAATACATGTAAATATAGTTTTCAACATTCATTTTTCTAACAATAGCTTTTTATTTCAGAATATATACAAAGCTAGTTTTCAACATTTACCCTTGCAAAATCTTGCATTCCAAATTTCTCTCTTCTTTCTCCCTACCCTCTCCCCTGGACAGCAAGTAAGCCAATATATGTTAAACATGTGCAATTATCTTATACATATTTCCACATTTATTATACTGAACAAGAAAAATCAGATCAAAAAAAAAGAAAAAATGAGAAAAAAAAAAGCAGGCAAACAACAAAAAGGTGAAAATACTGTGGTGTAATCCACAGTCAATCCCCATAGTCCTCTCTCTAGGTGCAGATGACTCTGTCCATAACAAGTCTATTGGAATTGGCCTGAATCATTTCCTTGTTGAAAAGAGCCATATCTGTCAGAATTTGAAATTCATTTTTGTAAGACTTTGTGTTACAAATGATTTTTCTTTCTCTACTCTCCCCCCTCTACAAGACAGTGAGCAATAGAATATAGGTTAAACATGAACAAATCCTTTAAATTATATTTTCATATTTGTCACTTTGTGCAATAAAAATCAGACCAAAAGGGAAAAAAATACACAAGGAAAAAATGAAACAAACCAAAACTAAAAAACAAAAGTGAAAACACTATGCTTCAATCTACATACAGTCTCCATAATTTTATCTCTAGATATGGATGGAAATTTTTGTATCTCAAATCAATTGGAATTGTCTTGAATCACTACATTGCTGAGAAGTCCATCACAGTTGATCATTACATAATCTTGTGAGTATGTACAATGTATTCTTTGCTCTGCTTACTTCACTCAGCTTCGATTCATGTGTTCAGGCTTTTCTGAAATCATTCTGCTCATCATTTCTTAGAGAAAATTTACATTCTACTACCTTCATATACTATATTATTTAGCCATTCTCCAAATGAGGGGCATCCACTCAATTTCTAATTCCTAGAAAGAAGTGCTACAAACATCTTTGTTCGAGTGGGTCCTTTCTCCTCGTTTTTAATCTCCTTGGGACACAGATCCAGTACTGATATTCTTTAGCTTGGATTTCTGCAATAACCTCTGAACTGATGCCCCATGTTTTGTACATTTTTCTACTCCAATCAACATTCCAAATGTCTGCCAAATATGCTAGTCCCTTACTTGATACATTTCAGAGATGCAATATTGCCTTTTGCTTAAAAAAGAAACTCCATCTTTTAGCATTAAAACTTGTTCATAAATTGATCCCAAACTACCCTTCCAGGTCCTTTCTGCATGACTCCTTTACTTGGTCTTTATGGTCCTCATGTCTTAGAAGATTGGTCTTTGTTATGTTCCTCACACATGCCATCAAAGCTTCCATCTTTAAGGCTTTATCCTGGCTGCCTCCCACATTTGAAATTCCCTCTTTCTAACTTTCTACTACGGTTTTCTTTAAGAAAAAACTCAATGCCCAACTTATTTTTATATATATTTTTTTAATTTTCAAAATATATTTAAAGATTGTTTTCAAAATTCACTCGTGTAAAATCTTGTTTCAAAATTTTCTCCTTCCCTTTCCTATACCTCCTTCATTAGACATAAAGTAATCCAATATAGGTTAAACATGTGCAATTCTTCCAAATATATTTTTACATTTATCATTCTACACAAGAAAAATGAGATTGAAAAGAGAAAAAAAAATGAGAAAGAAAAAAAAAAAGAAAGTGAACAATAAAAAGGTGGAAATACTATGGTGTGATCCATATTCAGTCCTCACAACCTTCTCTCTGGATGCAGATGGCTGATTCCATCCCAAGTCTACTGGAATGGATTTGAATCACCTCATTGTTGAAAAGAGTCAAGTCCATCACAATTGATCATCACATAATATTCTTGTTGCTATGTACAATGTCCTCTTGGTTCTAGTCACTTTACTTAGCATCAGTTCATGGAAGTTCCTCCAGACCTCTCTGAAATCATCCTGAGAATGTTTCCTATAGAACAATAATATTCCATAACATTCACATACTATAATGTATTCAGCCAATTTTCCAACTGATGGGCATCCACTCAGTTTCCAATTCCTTGCCATTCAAAAAGGCTGCCACAATCATTTCTGCACATGAGTCCTTTTCTCTTTTTCATGATCTCTTTGGGATACAGACCCACCAGTGACACTGCTGGATCAAAGGGTATGCACATTTTGATAGCCTTTTGGGCATAGTTCCAATTTCTCTCCATAATGGTTGGATCAATTCACAATATCACAAACCAACCAATTAGTGTCTCAGTTTTCTCACATTCCCTCCAACATTTATCATTATCTTTTTCTGTCATCTTAGCCAATCTGAAAAGTGTATAGTGGCACCTCAGAGTTGTCTTAATTTGCATTTCTCTAAGCAATAGTGATTAAGAGCATTTTTTCATATGGCTAGAATTGGCTTTCATCAATTGGAGAATGGCTGGTATTCTTATAAATTTGAGTCAATTCTCTATGTATTTTATAAATGTGGTCTTTTTAAGAACCTTTGGATGTCATTTTTCCTAGTTCTATGCTTCCCTCTAATTTTTCTTTAATAACGACCTTATTAGTGAAGTTGTCTCCTCCCCACTGCTTGTGCTCTCCCTCTCAAACTGTCTGACTTTGTCAGGGAACCTACACCCTTTTGAAGAAACACAGATATATTAAGTGACTTGTCCAGAGTTATGAGGCCATTATTTCAGAAGCAGGACTTGAATCTAGTTCTTCTTGACTCCAAAATCAGTTCTCTATTTGCTAAGAAACAGTATCTAAAAAGCAAATTGGCTTGGCCAACTTTAGTCCCCTCAAAATGGACTTATTAATATTGTGTCAACATTAGCCATGTGTTCAGCAAGCTGTGATGGAGATACAGATGGCCGGGTTCTGATGAAAAAGAACTTTTTAGGCCAACAGTTCATCACAGCCAAAGGGAATAGTTTGATCAAAAAGAAAGTTAACCTGAATGAAAACAAAATAAGTAATTTAGCTTCCATTGAAATCGTGGATGTACTGCAATGCAGCAGAATTCAAAATCATAGAATGATGCATTTGAAAGGGACTTTGGAGACGACCCAGTCCTACACTTACCTAAGTGTGATTCCATTCTGCAGCATTTCTGACAAAAGGGCATCCAGCTTGGGCTTGAGGACCTCCAAGGAGAAGGGATCACCCCTTATCTAAGTAAAACTTCCCTCTCTGAATCAGGTTTCATTGTTAGGAGTATTTGTTTATTTGGGTTGACTTGGCTATGAGAAGGTGGTCCAGATAGGCATCTAGGTAGCAGGGTGGATAGATTGTTGGTCTTGATATCAAGAGGACCTAAATTCTAATCTGATCTCTCACACTTATTAGCTTTGTGATCCTAAGCAAGTTACTTAATCTTGTTTTCCTCAATTTCCTTACTGTAAAATAAGCTGGAGAAAAAAATGGCAGACCGCTCTAGTATATAGTATACAGCTGTTAAATGGCAGAAACAAAGGCACAATCTAGATTTACTCATGTTGAAAGCAAAGAACTTTGCCCAAGCTCCATTGTCAGCTGCTTTTATCATGTTGATCATCTATTTCTTACACCTAACTCCTAAGGATATCACTGGTTCATCTATCATCAGTTAGGTCAATGAGCACAACCTATCACCCTAGAGACTCTCCCATACTGTGATGCCCCTGGGGGGCTGAAATGAACTGTATTAAGTCCTTTACAGCCATCAATCAAAGATGAATAATAGTAAATAACATATTATGTTTTATATTTTCTAATGCACATTACCAGTACTGTTTCACCTGACATATAATATTTCACCTGACGAGATAATATTAATTCCATTTTACATATGATAAAGTTGAGATTCCAACACTTTAATGAACTTTACCAGGATCCCAGAATAAGTTAATGCCAAAAGTAGGATTGGAACCAAGATCTTTCTCCTTAAGGGATGTATTACAGGGATTAGAATTTAATATTTTATAAATAGGCAGCTTGGCTCTGGCTACCCTAATGCTTTGTAGCAAGATCCAAAGGAATCACATTCCAAGGGAACTTTGAAGATCATTTGGCCCCTTAAATTTATAGATAAGCAATACAAGATTCAGGAAAGTTAATTAATTTGCTTAAGATAAAGTACATTTTATGTGCCAGCATCCCTTTTCACCATGCTAGATTACTTGCTTTGTTGTTAAGTATGCTTAAAGTAGGTGCTTGATGACTGCTGAAGGAATGGTGACTGAATTTCACTGAAACAGATGTTATACATGACACAAAACTACCCATCTCCACCCTCTCCTGTCTCCAAAAGCTGTGTAGTATCTATGGGGAAGAATAAAGGTGACTATCCACAAGGATGGGAAAAGGGAGTTGATCAGGAAATAAGAGATGTTTCTTGGAAATGTGAGAAGGAATATGGGTATGGCAGACATTAAAGACCTACATGATTATTTTTTTTACAATCAATAAGGTTACCTTAATTTGTTAGACCAAATTGTACTTTCATGGGCTAGATAGAGAGCTAAGATAGAGGTCAATGTAGATGGGACTCCTTAGATTTGTGGACCCTGGGCCAACTATCTCAACAACTGAGATGTTCTCCTGAGACTTTTCCACTGAGAGAGATTCTTGGAATGTATGAAACAAGTGATCTGTGCCTTTAGTTACCCTACTTAAAGATGGATCCTGGAAGTCTGAGCTTATGGGATGCTCCTCCCCTCTTCCTCTCTCCCTCATTCCTCCCTCATTCTTTCCTACATCCCTCCTTCCTCCCTTCCTCCTTCTTCCTCCCTCTCTCCCTCCTTCCTTCTCTCCCTGTCTCTCTCTCTCTTTCCCCCCTACCCCCCTCTCTCTGTCTCTATCTCTCTCTGTGGCTTTCTGTCTCTATGCCTTTCTGTCACTTTCTGTTTCTTTCTCTGTGTGTCTCTCTCTCTATGTGTCTCTGTGTGTGTCTCTCTCTGTCTCTCTGTCACTCTCTCTCTGTCTCTCTCTGTTTGTCTCTCTGTTTCTTTCTCTGTCTCTCTATTTCTCTGTGTGTCTGTTTCTGTCTCTGTCTCTCTTTCATATCTAAAATGAGGTAGCCCGACATAAACTCAGTTTTAAAAGAGACATCACATTCATTTCTTCATTTTGACCATGAGACTATGTGTGAATCTGCAAGAAGTAATCTAGCCTCCAGCTCTCCTCGATCATGACCAAACATGTTGCCATTAAGGCTGCTCAGTGGACAGGCTGTGAAGACTACTGTGATCCACTTTAGAACAGCAAAGGAAATAATCCTTGATTGAGCCTTAGGACCAGTTATGCTGAAACCCAGTCTTGGCTTGGACATAACAGATGTACACAGTACAAATGTTCTTAGGAACTGGTTTATTTGACGCTCCTAAACAGAACCTGAATCCCTCACATGCGCGCGCGCTCTCTCTCTCTCTCTCTCTCTCTCTCTCTCTCTCTCTCTCTCTCTCTCTCTCTCTCTCTCTCTTGCTTTTGTTAAACATGCTTTACATTCTGCTCTACACCTTTGTGTTAAGAAGACTGGAGGGTCCAATATTTCTATGTGTCAGTCATAACACACCAGTCCTGCCCTTAAGTGGACTGACTGAGGCATAGTGTATACATCTCTTTGTCCTTGGAGAAAGGAATGCCTTTAGTTGGGGGTGGGGTGGGAAGGGCAGACATTAAAGACCTGTGTGATTATTCTTTTACAATCAATAAGGTTAACTTAATTATGGGACCAAATTGTACTTTCATGGGCTAGAGGAATGAGTCCTCTCACTCATTCATTTTTAATTGGAAAAAAATCACTAACCTTTCACATTTCTCATCTCCCTTAACCTTACAACATGTTTTAAGGTCACCAACTCAGCATTTTGAGCAAAACAGGACTCTAAGGTCAGACAATGAGGTAGTTGATGGGATATAATTATGCCTTATCCCTAAGGCAGAATGTGAATATTCGAGAAGGAATGGGCTTTGGAAAGATGTGTTTAAACTAGAGGCACAAAAAACACATAAGTTTTTGGTGCCTTTTTTTCAAAGATAGTCCAACAATGGTTTTATTTTCTGAGTAATATAAAGGTTTATCAATGACTCCCCTCAAATTGACAGGCAGATATGATTAAGGATCAGTGGCTTTTCCCCGTCCAACCCACACTGACCCCGACTTTGACTCTGAGCTTGCACTTGTGAAATCAGCATGAATTCATGTAAGGTTCTATTTCACTTTTCACTTTTTGTGAACAATCTGGAATGGATTTTTTTCCCCTTCTATCATATTGACCATGCATGGGATGGACCACAGTCTGACCCCTAAAGGAGGGACTAACATTTCGCCTTCCAAATTTTCATGGGTAAACTACCTGTTTGTGAGATTTCTCTGAAGTGTGTTCATAGAAAGTGAATGCTATTTGTATTTATAATGCCTCCCTTTTTACAAGGAACTGATTCCCAAGTCAATTCCCAAATCATACACAAAGGAGATTAGGATGATACAGTTGAGAATACAGCTGCAATAATAACTCATTTGTGGTGCTGAACCATAATTATGATTAGCACCAAATGGGGGATTATTGAATCATTGTGTATAATTTAGTCACTACTGCCAAGTTAATTCATGATGCCCCCTTCCTCTTTAACAAATGTACATGCCAGTCTTTTTATAAGGGAGACTTTAGAGTATAGTAATAGAGGGGCTTCCATTTGAATGTAGGAAACAGCTTTGATCTCCCTTTAGAAATTGACTTGTGGGAATTATCAATGGATAAATGGTCAAAGGATATGAACAGACAATTTTCAGGAAAAAAATTAAAACCATTTTCAGTTATGTGAAAAAAAAACGCTCTGAATGACAATTGAGCAGAGAAGTGCAAACTAAGACAATTCTGAGGTATTCCTTTATATCTCTCAGGTGGATAACAGGAGAGGAAAGATAATGACAAATGATGGAGGGGATGTGAGAAAACTTGAACACTGATGCATTGTTGATGGAATTGTGAATTGATCCAATCATTCTGGAGGGTAATTTGGAATTATTCCTAAAAGGTGTAAAACTGTGCATACTCTTTAATCCAGAAATGTTTCTACAGGGTCTGTATCCTGAAGAGATTATAAAAAAAAGGAAAAAAGACTCATATTTGCAAAAATGTTTGTAGTAGCTCTTTTTGTAGTGACAAGGAACTGGAAATTGAGTGGCTGCCCATCAGTTGGGGAATAGCTGATTAGTTATGCTATAGGAATATAATGGAATATTATTATTCCATTAGATCAGCAAGCCAATTCCAGAAAAACCTGTAAAGGCTTACATGAACTGATGCTGAGTGATGTTAGAAGCATTAGGGAAAACATTTTGTACTCAACAATCACAAGATTATATGATGATCAATTGGAATGGACTTGGTTCTTTTCAACTATATGGTGATTCAAGACAAATCCAAGAGAATTTGACTGAAAAATGCAACCCACATTCACAGAGAGAATTTTGGAGACTGAATGTGGACTGAAGCACAATGTTATCACTTTTTCCTGGCTTTTCTTTTTGTTTGTTTGTTGTTTTTGTTTTTTGATTTCTCATTATTTTTCCCTTTTGATCTGATTTTCCTTGCATAACATGACACATATGGAAATATGTTTAAAAGAATTGCACAATTTGATAAAATCCAACAACCATTCCTATTAAAAACACTAGGGAGTATAGGAATAAATGGACTTTTCCTTAAAATAGTCAGTAGCATCTATTTAAAACCATCAGTAGGCATCATATGTAATGGGGAAAAGCTGCAGTCATTCCCAGTAAGATCAGGAGTGAAACAAGGTTGCCCACTATCAACATTACTATTAAATATTGTATTAAAATACTAGCTTCAGAAATAAGAGATGAAAAAAATATTAAAGGAATTAAAAGAATTGTATATATTTAACTCATATCAGATTTGTTTGAGAGGAGGGAGGTAGGACAGGGAGGGATAAAAATTTGAAACACAATTTTACAAAATGATTGTTACAAATCATCTTTAACATGTATTTGGAAAAAAAGAAATTGGCTTGTAAATCTGCATCTACCTGGGTTCTAAACTTAACTGTAAGCCCATCCTCTTTTTGAAATGTGAACCTACCAGGATTGTCTTCTCTGATTGCAAAAAATCTTATTTAAAAGTAATTTGGGGCTTGAACTGGGGAATTGGACTATAGAACCTGTATGTATTGGAAATTTTGACAACCTTTTTGTTCCTCATTTTCTTGAGCTTGTCTGACAGAATATATTGGACCTATAATCTAGACTTTTATCCAACATTAATCTAATCAAAGGAACTACACACTCCAATTACAACATTTTTGCAAACACTCAGAAGCTGTGTAGGAATTGAAATTTTGCTTAAATCATAAATAAGCAGTTTGAAAAATAAACATTTGATTATTTATGGTTTATACCACAAAGTGGTGAGTAAAACAGCCACCACCACCACCACCACCACCACCACCACCACCACCACCACCACCACCACAATATTCTCACTCCATACGAGTTTCTAAAAGTATGGGAAAGGAATGATTATTCACATGAAAATCCGGCCTTTGCATGGGAGACATGAGCTCATCCCAGGAGACTACAGAAAAAGCTATAGCATCAGATTCCAGAAGCCCATGAGATATTGTATTAAGCTTATAATAAATATCTGTTGGACCTTCTTGACATTTAGGAAGTGCAGTAGCGAGAGTGCTGAGTTCAAACAGTGCTTTAGACACTAATCATCTCTATGATTCTGGACTGTCTTTTTTACCATCATTGACTAATTTTCTCATCCATAAAATAAAAATACAAATAATACTTAATTCAAAGGATTCTTGTAAAAAATCAAAAGATACAACTAAAAGGAAGCCCCTTTTCATTTTAGTGGCTTCCTTTTGTTATTTGCTATTTATAATTCCTTTACTAGATGGTATTTCTTTGAATGTTGTCATCATAAGCTTCTTGAATGCAAAGATTGTGTTTTGCTTCTTTTTATATTTCCAGCTCTTAGCACAGTGACTGGTACAACACAGAGACTGTAGGGATCATTGGATTCCCTGACACGTGAAGCAGTGGATAATAGATCGGTTTTGGACTATCTCTCAGTTGCTGAAGAAGGGGTATGTGCGTCTGTTGTTTACATACCTTCCTTCTAGGACTTCTGGAAATCTTTTACAAGACCATGTTGATTTATATTATTTGTTATATCACTACTTGCATGTACAATTCCTGTTTGTTATACCTCATCGAGCTTGCACTGACTGTGGGGAGAGTCATCACTAATAGCCTGTGCGTTATTGCTATGTGCTTGTGTAATACCTCCCATGCTGATGGGTTTGTGCATACCTGTCTCTAATAAGGCCCTTCAGCCCAGAAACCTGCTAGCAATCCCCCCATAGAGATTGTAAAAGCCCTAAAAGAGTTGAAAGGGAAAGATGACTGAAAAAAGGCACTAGATTTTGCAACAGATTAATCATTGGTAATTTGGGAGAAAGCTTTGATACAATGCTGAGATTGGAATCCAGAATGGAAGAGTTTAAGAAGAGAGTGAGAAGGGAGGAAGTTGGGGTTCATATTGTAAATGGCCTTTTAAGGAGTTTAGCTACAAAAAACAAAAGAGGTAATTAATGATGATGAAAGGAAGGATCAAGTGAAGAGGGTTGAGAGAGATACCTGTATGTCTGTAGGGAATGAGCCAGTAGAAATGGAAAGGTTGAAAATAAGTGAGAGTAGAATGATAGAGTGCAATCTATTGGAGGGGATTGGATAGAATGGGTGGAATGGGATTCTTTGAGTAAATAGAGGACTTTTCAAGGAAGGCTTGAAGGAAGAAATTGTAGCAGAAGGCATCTGAATGAAAGAAGAATAAAGAGAGGGGAGGGGAGGGAATTCATACACAAAGAGGTTCTTTTTTCCTTTAAAAATTGAAAAGATGGGTGCAGAGGCAGCCAAAGGAGGTCTGAGAGTGGATAAAAAGATTTGGAAATGATAATGTGGAAAATGAGATAGAGAATTGATGAGGCAATTGATGTTTGTTAAATATATATTACAATAGATTGGGTAGAATTGCATTGAACTAGGGAATTGTAAAAAGTAAAAGCAATGTGATTACCCAAAGACCAAAGCCTAATGCTGAACGAGGGAGGTCTTAGTAGAGAACAAAGTTAATCCTGGAGTCCAGAGTCCGGGGTCCAAGGTTTTCTGTTTGTTTATTTTTATTTTTTAGACATCTCAGTTGTAGAATGAAAAGTGGTATGATCATAGTGATAGCAATAGTAGGGATCTCAGAGCTAGGAAACTGTTTTTTTTTTTTTTTCTGAACGAAATACTATGTAAGCACAGTAAGGATAAACTTGCTGAAACAAAACCTTTGAAACTTTCAAAGGACTACAAACTAAATGAGAAAAAAACAGAGGCACCCAAGGAAGTTGATGTAAAAATTGACAGTACTCAGAGATATCTAGTGCCCAGCACTGAAAACACACCAATCCTACTGTACTATGTCCTGATGAAACAGTAGGGAAATCATGTTCAATTCCTGGGCTGAATTTGGAATTTAGCATTGATAAGCTAAAGAATACTGAGAAAGGAGCAACCAGGATATTGGGACAGAACAAAGAACTGGAGATGATTCACTTGGACAGAAAAAGGAAAAGGAGAAACATGATCTTTATTAATGTTTTTGAAGGACTATCATGTGGAAAAAAGATTCAATGAGTTCTGTTTGGTCACTGATAATAGAACAAGAATCAATAAAGGAAAATCCCAGCTAGGCAAATTCAGACTGAAGATTAGCTGAGATTTATCTCTAAGATACATAATAAACATTCCATTGATTCATCACTAGAACATCATGAGATAGCTATCCTGTCATATAGATAAGATAACTGAGGTTCAGAAAGGTTATGAGTCACCCCCGTCCCCCTATTCCCACCCCTCCCTGTCTCTTATTAAGTGTTAATGAGCAAGTAACAAAGAAAGGCCTTTAACACATCTTTCCTTACACCATATCTAGGTTTTTTTCTATGGCACCAGGAAACAGGAACAACTTCCTTGTAGTGGGAGTTGTCCATCACTGTACTAGTCCCCTTTCATAGATAATTAGCTCCTCCTCTAAAAAATCCATCAAAGAAGAAAATGCATTGATAATGTGTCAATGCCAATGTCCCCATGATTCATTTCAGATATGGTTTTAACTAGATATCCCTGAGTTTTCTTTTAATTCCAAGTGCTCTTTGAAAATCCCTGCATCTGGAAGATGATGGGATGAGGATGAGGAAGAGGAAGAAGAGGAAGAAGAGGAAGAAGAAGAGGAAGAAGAAGAAGAAGAGGAAGAAGAAGAAGAAGAAGAAGAAGAAGAAGAAGAAGAAGAAGAAGAAGAAGAAGAAGAAGAAGAAGAAGAAGAAGAAGAAGAAGAAAAAAGAAGAGGAGGAGGAGGAGGAGGAGGAGGAGGAGGAGGAGGAGGAGGAGGAGGAGGAGGAGGAGGAGGAGAAGAAGAAGAAGAAGAAGAAGAAGAAGAAGAAGAAGAAGAAGAAGAAGAAGAAGAAGAAGAAGAAGAAGAAGAAGAAGAAGAAGAAGAAGAAGAAGAAAGAAGAAGAAGAAGAAATATAAAACACTTTATAAAATTATGTATCATTCTTGAGCAGGAGTCATGCTACTTTATACTTCTGCAATTTTAGTATATATGGAAAAATAGTACAAGTCAACAATTTATAAAATTCCAATTACCAACAATTTAGAGAGAAGGACTGACCATTGTCAGTTCTGGGAATATAAACTCAAGGAAAAAGACAGACAACCTCTGTAATTATAAATCTTACATTCTCACATGGAAAAATAAAAGATAGCAATCAGTCAACAACATTTATTAAGTGTTTGATATGTTCCTGGGACCGTGCTGGTCTCAATGATCATTTAATAATAACATATCCTTAAAACTGAAGAAGAAAAAGCCATGCGCACTATCTCCTCTGACTATGATGCTGAAAATGTTTTGAAATCTTTAAAATATTCAATAAATAGCAGTAGATATTTGAACTGTTATGTCAACATGGTAAAGTTTTAAAGCAAACTGGATTATGGCAACCAAAAAATTCTATTAGTTGACATTTCTACATAGTTACAGTATAAGAAAAATGCTCATGATCTACATATGTATAATATTCTAAACCTGTCAAAAATATATATACATACATACATATATTATATAAATAGATAGAGATAGAGATAGAGATAGAGATAGAGATATAGACATAGATATAGATATAGATATAGATAGATAGATATAGATATAGATTAGATATAGACATAGATAGGTAGAGATAGAGATAGAGATAGAGATAGAGATAGAGATAGAGAGAGATAGAGATAGAGATAGAGATAGATAGATAGATAGATAGATAGATAGATAGGTACCAAGAACATCCTTACCTCTATGTCAAAAATGAATTGAATTGAGTCAATATGACTTGTTCAGGGTCACAAACATTGTAAACTTTAGAAACAATGCTCAATATCAGGTCTCCTCACTCTCTGCTTGACCAAGGCACTTTTCTTATAATATGGAGGCAGCCACACAAAACCCTACTGTGTCTTCTGACTGAAGATCCTAGGATCTAATCATAAGGGGTCTTCTGAAATAGCATTGTTGAAGATCAATAGCAGTTTAGTCTTAAGTGGATTTTTATCAGTCATATTAGAATAGGGAGCTGGAACGAATTGATAAATTCCAGTAGAATCAAAACTCAAATAGAAATAGGGCTACTAAATTGAATGTCTAGATCCTTGCTTTGCATAGCAGCATAGCAAATGACAAGTCAACATTATCTATGTTCTTTTGCAATTTTGTTGAATTTGTTTAATGTTTCTCAGTTTCACTTTTTTCTGATTTCTGGCACTTGGGAGTATTTAGGGAAGTGTAGACAAATAGCTTCATGTTGGACACCTCTATTCTCCAATCTCCATGTGTTATTAAATGAGGAGAGGGTGAGTTATTTGTCCAATGTCACACAAGTAGGACTAACCAAGGTAAGATTCATACCCAGATTTAGTGCTTAAAAATTTTCAGCATACCACACATATCCTATCCTTTGTATATTACCAATTTTCATGTGCAGATTATCCAAATATATATTGTCTCAGGATAATTTTGAGAGTAGCCCATTCTGTTGTGGTGTCTTATAATGTAGCAATTTTTTTATTATTGTTGCTGTAGGAAAAAAAAAACACTCAACAACAAGGTGAAAGAAAATATTGCTTCTAATTCATGGCTTTGCCATTAAAGGGCTATAAGGATATTAATTAAGTCATATAATAAATAAGTCAAGGTTTGAGTTTCACTATCTGAAAATAGGTTGTTAATTAACAAACATGTATTACTTGCTGTTATGTGTCAGGTAGTATGCTAGGAAGGAGGGAAGGAAGGAGGGAAGGAAGGAGGGAAGGAAGGAGGGAAGGAAGGAGGGAAGGAAGGAAGGAAGGAAGGAAGGAAGGAAGGAAGGAAGGAAGGAAGGAAGGAAGGAAGGAAGGAAGGAAGGAAGGAAGGAAGGAAGGAAGGAAGGAAGGAGGGAAGGAAGGAAGAAAAGAAAGAAAGGAAGGAAGGAAGGAAGAAAAGAAAGAAAGAAAGAAAGAAAGAAAGAAAGAAAGAAAGAAAGAAAGAAAGAAAGAAAGAAAGAAAGAAAGAAAGAAAGAAAGAAAGAAAGAAAGAAAGAAAGAAAGAAAGAAAGAAAGAAAGAAAGAAAGAAAGAAAGAAAGAAAGAAAAAAGAGAAGAAAATAGGGAGGAAGGGAGAAAGGCAAGAAAGAAGGGAAGAAATAAGGAAGGGAGAGAAGAAGGAAGGAAAGAAAGGAAGAAGGGATAGATGGAAGGAGAGAGGGAAGGAAGAAGAAAAAAAAGAAGAAAGAAAGAAATGTACTCAAATATAGATTCAAATGTTTTTAAATGTCTTTATCAACCTAAGTCAACAAAAACCCAAATTCTTTGTTAATCCACTTCACGTATGAGAATATGAATCGATCATTCCAGTAGCATTATTCTAAATATAGTTAGATTATCTTTAGAATATATTCAATTATATGCACTGCATTTTGAAAATTATGATGCTAGTATGTTGTGGATGATTCATAAATATTAATGCTGATGATGATTTTAATAAATTTAATGGGTAAAATTCCATCAGTATGTTTCCATAAAAACACCATGATTTAAAAAAGGATATAATATATGCAAAGCTGGGAAAATAATGACAGTCTCTTTAAAACAGCTGTAAAATAAATACTTATTTTTTCCTTTAAGATGGTGACATTTAGAGAAGTATGGAGAATGCCAAAGTCATAACAAATGCATTATATAAAAATATGTATGTGTGTGTTTCTTTTTTTAAAAATTTCATATTCCCAATTTCCAAATAAGAGCTCTAATTCTAAATAAGAGCTTATATACTTTAGTTTAAAGTATCATTTCTTTAGAGCTGGAAGAGACCTTTTAAAGGTCCTCTGATGTACTCCCATTTCAGAAGTTATCCAGTGTACAGCATGCCAGATCCAGAGTGGAGAAGACTCATCGTCCTGAGTTGAAGTATGTCCTCAAACACTTGCTAGCTCTGTGACCCTGGCCAAGTCCCTTAATCCTTTTTTGCCTCAATTCCTTCATCCATAAAATAAGCTAGAGAAGGCAATGGAAAATCACTTTAGTATCTCTGCCAAGAAAACCCCAAATGGGTCACAAAGATTCTGAAAGGATTAAAATAACTGAACAGCAATGATGTACCATGACTTTGTTTTACAAGTAAGACAAAGATACAAAAAGAGAGAAATAGAGTAAGTAATTTGCCTAATATCATACTCATAATATGTGAAATAAAAGGTATAAATTTAAATCCAGGTCTTCTGGTTCCAACTACACTACTCTTCCCATGTCCCATACAAATGTTCTTATGTTTTACTTAGACAAAGCCAGGAAGAGAATAATTTATTTCATCCCTGAGTATATTCAGGGAGAAAGAGGAAGACCACCAGTTAGGGAAATTTGGGAAAGGAGCCCAATCTTGACTAATAAGAGCTGTTTCCATCAGTCAGTATGGCAGTAGGAAGAACATGGAACTTTGAGGAAGGAAGAGCTGAACTTTCTTCCTGTACAGGCACATGTGGACAAAGCTTGCTCCAAAACTCAGTTTCATCATCCAGAAAATGGAGATAACTATATAGTTACGGAAATTTCTTTAGGCCTTTATGTCCAAATAATTTGCAATATATTTTAAATAAGCAATTTAATTTGACCCTCACAATTTTATAAAATCAGAACTTCAGTGTGTTTCATTTTGTTTTGGTTTTGGACTATACGGTGAATTGACTATTAGGGAGAACTCTCAGAAAGAGAGGCACCTTCCCGATAGTTATCATCAGCCTATCTATACATCATCATTTTACAAAATTTCTTAAAGGCACATCGAGGTGGTTCGATGACTTGTTCAGAGTTACTTACAGTGTCAGAGATGGAACGGGGCAGCATGTCTCCAAGATGCTTTCTGTAGCCATTTTTCTAAGCTTTTTCTTCCATGGTAATGTACACATTTTACAACGTGTTGGAAGAATCAACTGTGATTTTTATGTGTGTACACAGATATTGTACATTCATATGTGTCTACATTATATATTTATCAATTTTAATGTGTTTGCATTTATTTCAATTAATTAAATCAACAAGTATTTTTCATGCACCTTCTTTGCACCAGGCAATTTAGTAGGTACTGGCATATAAGTATATTTAATGGAGCAATTCCTCCAAAAGAGCTTGCATTCTAGCAAAGGAAACAACAAGAATTTATACCAAATTATATGAATATAGAGGAAGAGTAAATTTAAATGAATTCAAAGTGGTTTAATACCAGGTAGGCTTGGTGGGGGTACAAATGAATATCCCGGCATTTAGTATATCAGAAAGATAAGTGGGCACTTACTGACCAGCAATTAAATGGTTGAAGATGTCAAAAACCAAGCAAGTAGGAACTCCTAAATATTAGAGCCATCAATTTGTCTTCTGTAGAATGAAAGGATAGAAACAGATGATGTCTAAGGTTCCTCCCAACTTTGACATTATTTAAACCAAGATTTCTTTTATTTTTATGCCTGATGTTGTGTTTTCTATTTTCTAAAGGGCATTCCAGATTTAGCAACTTATTGTCCAAGATCTCTGTTAGATCCAACATTATATGTTCATAGAATATTCGATCTGAACATTGTTGAAGTAAAGGGAAAGTGACTTGTTCACTGTCACAAAATTAATTAGTGGCAGAGCTGAGATTAAATCTGAAACTTCTGGGGCAGCTAGGTGGTGCAGTGGATAGAGCACCAGCCTTGAATTCAGAAGGACCCAAGTTCAAATCTGACCTCAGACACTTAACATCTCCTAGCTGTGTGACCCTGGGCAAGTCACTTAACCCCAGCCTAAAAAAATAAATAAACAAACAAACAAACAGATAGATAGATAGATAGATAGATAGATAGATAGATAGATAGATAGATAAATCTGAAACTTCCTAATATCTACTCAAGTACTCTTTCAGAAGTTCACATTATCGGTCTCTAGGATAACCAGGAAATGTCACGGGGGCATTCAGGAAATTCAGTGTAATTTAAAAGTCACTTATGAATGCTTAAAGAAAAAAGTGTAGATCGTGCAGCTAACATTGGGCAGTTATATGGCCATGAGCAAATCACTGCTGAGCCTCATCTGCAAAGTGTGATTATTATTGTGGTGTCTAGTTTACAGGTACATTGGGAAGATCAAACACATGCAAGAAATCAATATATAGATCAAAGTCTATAAAATGTTTTTTCAATCTTAAAACACTATATAATTTCCTGTTATTATCCTCACAGTATAAATATGCAAAATTGGAGAAAAAATAAAAATAGCTTATAACCCTGAAAGCTTCTTAAAGAACAAACTTATTCCCAAGGAAGAAAAGAAAAATGCACCTCTTCTCCCCTGCTTCTGAGATAAGTAAATGTGAGTGTATAATACCACATATACCCTTAAAATTCAACTGATGTCTTGGTTAATATGCTAAACTTGTTCTTGTTGAGGGTACTGTTTCTTGTTGAAATTGTTAGAGATGAAGAAGGGACAGATTTGAAACTAAAGGGGTACCACAACCAAAAAGACCAATATTAAAAAAAAAAAAAGTTTGCTTTCCTGTCATTTTGTTATAATATGCATATGTAAAAAGTATTGTATAGACATGATATATAATTTATTGCATATATATATATATATATAATTCATTGTGTGTATATAGATATATAAACAAAACATAGATATATAATTCAATATAATGACACTCCAATTCATTCAAATCCAATGAGTACTTATTAAAGTCATACTTTGTTCCAGACTCTATGCTAAAGCTACAGGTAGAAAGGGAAGAAAAATAAATAAATAGGTCTCTGACCTCTGACCTCAATTTTACTGTAGGGAAACAATCTATGGGATGACAGGTACAGATATGACAACCTTAAGAGGAGTGAGGGCACTAACAAGTTAGACGATGGAGGACATTATGGCATAGAAACTGGCCATGATATTAGAAAGTCTCAAATGAGGCACTCCTCAATTTTTCAGGTGGGAAAGATTATTCCCTAATGGTTATCTTGGGATAGGTTTCAGGAGCAGATTTTCTATTAGCTGAGCCTTATTACCAATTCCATAGGGGATGATGAATAGAGAGGAAATTGATAAGCAAACATGACAAGAGAAAAAAACAAAACAAAACAAAACAAAACAAAAAAAAAAAAAAAAAAAAAAAAAAAAACCAAGAGAAAGCATTTCTCCAAAGTCAGAAATGCTTCATGACCACAGTGGAGTGGAGGCAAGTGAGCCCCATTCCCGAATTGTGATGAGATTTTCTGAACAGAAGAATGACAAGGTCAGCATTGAGCTTCAGAAATATCAATGTGGCCACTAGGTGGATGGATGGAATAAGGGAAAGGCTGGACCATAGATCTAGATCTGAAAGGGAACTTCGTGCTCATAACTTCTATTTTCAGATAAAGAAAACTGGAATTTAGCAAGATTCAGGGACTTACCCAAAGTTTCAGAGACACTAAAAGGCCTAGGCCGAATTTGAAATTGAACTTAGAGATTCAGAGTTCCGCTCTCAAAGTTCTGTGTAGTTTCTCTTGTACATGTCTTTCTTCTCCAAAACAAGAAACAATTAGGAGGAAGTTTTCTCACTGCAGGGAAGATAAAGATGAGGATCTGTAATGCTCTGGTTAGCTTTCTGGAGGTATTGGGACTAGCCTTCATTTCATCAGAGTAATCACCACGAGAATAGCCAGGGATCAAGTCCAAATTCTTTATCATCTCCTTCACAGTCTGT
>NC_133618.1:7997342-8004842 GCF_048593235.1 Sminthopsis crassicaudata | reverse complement strand
TATATATGTATGTGCATTTTTATGGTTTATTCACAGATTAAAAGAGAGTATATGAGTTCAGAAATAACACCTATAGTGAAACCATGGAAATTATCTCGTCTCTACAAATACTAGACCCAGAATTCTCTCAATTTTCAACTAAAATTCTTTGGAGACATCCTGGCTCTTAAAATGTTACAGGCCCAGAACCCCATTCTTCAGCCAAGATTGTCATCTTTCATAATAAGATAGTAATGCTAATTTGTAGGTTTTAAAGCTGGAGACCTCAGCTTATACTCTAGGGCTCAGTTCAATTCTGTTCACCTTATTCAATTCAGCTCAATAAAGTAAGCATTTATTAATCACCTCCAGTTGTCAGGTACTGGCATAGATACTAGGGATACAAAGAAAAAAAAAATGAGGCTGTTGGTTCTTCTAGAAGAGCTTATATTCAATGACATAATCAACCAGGAAGTTCCTAGGTTGAATGGTTGACTTTAGGTCCTCAACTCATATTACTGTATGATTCCTTAGCTAATTAAATTTCCTTCCCTCTGCCTAAAGAGTGAAGAAAGAAAGTAAAAGAATAATAATGCAAAGAAATCATCCTCCTTTCAGTGACATCTCAGCCCATCATAATAAGATCCATAGTAATATCTGACAATTAGGAAATGTCTTAAGGATAAGAATGCTTTCCTCCCAATGACCCAATTTTATTATTTTCTACCTTTTGAAAACTAAAAACTGAGGTGCAGAAAAGTGAAATGCTTTGGTCAAGGTCTCATGGTTCAATTATTGTCAAAGGTGAGCCCAAGTCCAGATCTTCTGACCCTATATATAGGGTTCATTCTATTCTCCCACACGCTGAAATGCAGAACATTCCCAAGAGCTGTGAAAGGAAACTTTTCCTCTAGCTCCTGTGGAAAGGACTCATTATTGGTTAACATTTTTCTAGAAAAACCAGACAGCAGTCTGTCAGAAACAAAGAATAGGCCCATATCTCAGATTATATACTAAGAAAAGTTCCAAATGGGTCCAAGATTTAGATATAAAGAGGGAATCAAGGGAGAAATTGTCTTTCAGATATATGGATGGAGGAAGACTTCACAACTAAAAGGAAATGGGAAGATTTGAAGAATATCAAATAGATAATTTTTTAATTTATTATAACATATTATTCGTAGGATAATATTTTGATTTTAATACATTATATTAATTTAAAAGCTTTCTACTAAAATATTTGTGGCAGCCCTCTTTGTAGTGGCTAGAAACTGGAAACTGACTGGATGCTCATCAATTGGAGAATGACTAAATAAATCATGGTATATGAATGTTATGGAATATTATTGTTCTCTAAGAAATGACCAACAGGATGATTTCAGAAAGGCCTGGATCGACAGAGTAAAGGTAAAAATAGTAATCATGTTATACAAATGAGGTGCAGAGGAAGAATAGACACAGACACATTAGAGTGGGGAGGAGGGCTCATAATTCTGAAAACTTATTCATTTAGAGAATGGGTTCAATAGGCAACACTACATAAATACCATGAAGGTATAGCACCTTACAAAAATCTATAAAGAAATAAGGGGGGAGGAATAGATGGATGGGGAAGCAAAGGGTGAGGGAAAAAGACAAGGGAGGGATCTCTGGTTGGGGGGATTAAGTAGTAATAAGACAAGTTATGGAACAGAATTTAATGAAGGAGTCATCAGGGAAAGGAAAAACATGTGAACTATGTGTGTGTGAGTATGTGATTATATGTATATATCTGCATATATACACATAAATATATATTTTCTTAACTATAGCTTTCTTGGGGATAGAGGGAGGATGAAAGGGAGATATGTGTGGGCATCTATGTGTGTGTATGTATTTGTATGTATATTTCTACATATGCTTATATAAATAACCTGTAAATATAAATAAATAAATATAAGTAAATAGATAAATAAATAAAGATATATATATATATATATATATATATATATATATATATATATATATATATATATATATATATAAATGTCTATTCTTTCTTAACTATAGCGTGCTTGGGGGTAGTCAGGAGAATGAAAGGGGGAAAAAAAGAATAACATAAATAAGATGTACAGCAGAGAACAAATGAACAATTAAATAAAGAAAAGATGGACATACATGAAGATAATTTTTTCTACTAACATACATAATTTCTTAAATTGGTATTTGTTGTTATATATTTTGAATCCTCCCTAATATTCTGACAAATCACCAATATATAGGCAGTTTATAGAAGAAGAAATTCAAAATATTGATATCCATATCAAACTGTTCCAGATTATTGGTAATTAAAGAAATATGAATTAAAGCATCTGTGAGGTCATATCTCCCATCTATGATGTTGGCAAAATTTCCTCCACAATGGGAAAATCACAAATATTGGCAAGGTTTCAGGAAAATTATTGATGATATATGTTGTCTGAAGGATGAGAAAATTCTGTCTTCATTTTTCTCTAAACCACAATGTAATAATACGGGTCACATTTGAAAATTCTTTGCTTGCAGCAAGCTTTTGAGGCACCTTTTTCTATATGTTTATTCTTATAGTGTGGAGGAAAGAACTGGGTCTCAGAAAGGGTATACATGAGTTGAAGAAGAAGAGGTAGCGAAGAAGTGTGCATTTAGGGTTAGATCTGGAACTTGTTTATGATCTTCTGACATAGGACAACCTTCCACCATCTAAAGCTGTCTTTTTCTGGTATATGCATGGCCTTGAAGTACTATAAATTAGCGTGGGTGGAGGTGAAGTGAGAGAAGTTGACTACATGGCTCTGGAAGCTTCTGCTCCCCCTATTGATCAACAGAAACTTTTATATGTTAGGACTGAAGATAGTCTTCTCTCTTCTCTGCCAAAATGCCTCCACCAAGTCCTGATTTAACCTGAATGAAATTTGAGGAGGAGTTCCCCTGAGGACATCTCTGAGTCATGATAAATCCCAGAACAGCCACAGTTCTCATGGAGCTCAGCATGGATCTCCTACATGACCCAGGAAACAAGGACTCTTTTTTTCCCTTGCTTTTCCCCTCTTTATTGCACTGAGCACAGTTTTGGGCACAGAAAAGGTATCCTGGGAAGGCTGAATCATAAAAGTTGTGTCAGAAAGAATGATGAAGTCACAGTCACAACAGTTAATTTAAATTTTGCTTGAGGCTCAGATTAGCTGGAAAATCTTGGAATATTCATACTATCATTGAATTTTTAAATTGGAAAGGACCTCAGGGATGAACTTATCTCATGAAGAACCTAAGGTTTGTAACAGTGTCTTGTCAGTCAGACAGTCAACACATATTCATTAAACACCTAATATGTGCCAAGCACTGTGCTAAATGCTGGTGTGAAAGAGGGGTAGGGGAAGGCAAAACCAAAACCAAATAAAATAGAAAATCATTGCCTCTAAGAAGTTCACAGTATATTGGAGGAGACACCATGTAAACAACTATGAACCAAATACATACAGATAGGAACAATTGGATCAACAGAAGAAATATTTTAGAAGTAAGAAGGATAAAGAAAGGCTTCCTTTAGAAAGAGAGTTTTTGAAAGCTAAGGAAATGAGGAGAGGAGTAGGGAGAACATTTCAGAATGGGACATAGCCAGTGAAAATGCTCAGTCAAGTGATGGAGGGATCTTTGAGGAACAACAAGGAGACCAGTGTTACTAGGTGACAGAGTTACTGGGAGAATGGAGGAATGGAAGATGTAAAATGCTAGAAAGAAAGTAAGAGAACAGGTTTTAGAAGACTTTAATAATAGAGTAGATAAATTTCTATTTGATCCTGTGTAAAGGGCTATAAATGAGCAGATGCAAGGTAACCTGGCACATGAGGCTAATTACCAATTGGACAATTGTCTATTAACATGTTTGGCGGGTGACGCCACTTAACTATTCTGTGCTGGTTCCATCGGTGGGTATGGACAAAGAAAGGGAAGTGATATCAGTGGGTGGAAAAGGAGGAGGAGGGTCATTCTTTGGGGGTAGAGAGAAAGAGAGAGGAAGGAAGTGTGGAGATTCCTAGATCTAATCCCCTGAGAGAGATCCCAAAAGATCAAGAATAAAGACTTTTGTTTATCCAGACTCAGGCTGGTTCTAAGATATCCAGGGTCTCAACAGTCCTGTAAGGAACCTGGAACTACTGACAAGTGAGCTTGTGCTCATCCTCTAACCAGAGATAAATTCTCATCTGATCAGAGTGTACTTCAAAAAACTTTTATTAATCTTGCAAGACACCAGGAACTCTTAATGACTTCAGACCTCTGAGAACATGTTTGTACTTTCACATGGGAGTAGCTGCCGTAGCCAGGGATCTGCTCCCATATTCCATCAAGGGAAGGCAGAAATGACTTTTTTTCTTTTCATAAAAAATAATAATTTATTGTTGTTAGGATTACTAAGTGAGAACTCAGGTTGTCTGGATAGTGACAAGGTGAGAATTCAGGTTGGACAATTACAAGGTGAGAACTCAGGTTGACTTGATGGAAGGAGCAGGCTCATTGGCTGAGGTGGTTCTTCCCAGAAGCCCTTGCATTATCCCATGCTCACTCTCTGGGAAGAGATCTGCTGTGTCTTCTACTCAAATCTCTCCAACAGATTCTTCTTCCTGTAACGAACCGTTGTCTCCAGGCAGTTGCTGTTAACTCTTGTCCAGAGAAGTGACTTCCCTTCCTGCAGAGAGCCCTGTCAAGCCTGATGCAATTCAGAGTCTTCTCCTTGAATCCTGGCTCTGAATCTCCTCCAGCTCTTATCCTTCTCCAGGCAGACTCACTTTCCAGGCCCACTGTTCTCTCTTTTATTCTCCCAGAGAATGGGCGTGGGATAATGCAAGGGCTTCTGGGAAGAACCACCTCAGCCAATGAGCCTGCTCCTTCCATCAAGACAACCTGAGTTCTCACTTAGTAATCCTAACATATTGTCAACAAAGGGCTATGTACAAAGGGAAAGATCTGGGGGAAGAGGGGCTGGGTGGGCAGAGTGAAAGCGGGCAGAACCTGGAGTCTCCAGAGCACCCCCTGCCCTGGTGCGGGGCAGGGGGAAAGAAGTCCCAAGACTCATGTTCTGGAAAAAAAGGAAACAATCACAAGAGCAGAAGCTGTTTTCCCCTTTAAAGTGTGGGGAGCGGGCAGTAAACTTGGTACTGATTGGCCAATCTCTCATGATTATGTCACTGTTCTAGGATTGAAGAGGTACATAATGAACCAAAAGTTATTTCACCTCACTTTAAGTCAAGGGCCTTGTCTACTAAAAAGCTGAAAGGATTAATGCATAATTGCAGGGAATATGCCCCAGTCCATCAGAACAGTGTGAAAAGTACAATTAAATTTTATAAGCTAGAACAAAAAATAAAGATGGGATGAGAATAAAGGTGAGATAAGCTACTGATACAAAATTTTTAATTGTAGTTCTGGAGGATAAAGAAAAATGAGTTATGCAGGTAGAAAACTTGACAGGCTGTAATAGCTGTCTTCAAATATCTGAGGGGCCCATATGTGAAAGAGAAACTAGAGAAATAATTTTGAGTCACTCCAAAGAGCAGACACAAAATCTAGTAGTGAAATGAGACAAATTGAGGTTTAATAGGATGACAGGATTTGGAGAGGTTAGTGAAGGGGGAATTGGTGTTTGAACAAAGTATTGCTGATCCTCGTTAGCATTTCTAATCACAAATAGATAGATTTTTCTGTTGCTCCCAAATCTGAGATTGGAGATCCTGATATACTAGATCTGTGTGGACTTGCCTGAGCATCTGAAATCTGAAAGAAAGTAGAGACAAAACAATAGAGGAGAAAAAAGTGAAAATGAGAGAAAACTGAGTAGAGAGGATGGTCCCAAATGTACTTGAAAAAAAATTATGCCATCCTAGAATTGATAATTTCCCAGAAATCCCTGTAGTGCATAGAGTTTAGATATCTCACTCAGTATTACTTAACTTGGTGTCAGAGGTGAGATCTAAGTTCAAGTTCTTCTTGACTCCAATCCCAACACTGTATCTGCTACATTAGGCTTCCTATTTGATGCTATACTTTTTAATAATTTTGTAGATGGAAAAGTTTTATACTTTTGTAGATGGAAGTCAGGAGAACTCAGAGAGACTCCATACTGGAAGAAGCCTTGAAGTTTGCAGTTCAAAAGGAGGCTGGGCTTGAAAAGTCTTGAAAGGAGACTTCATTTGTAGAGTTCCTAAGGGAAAGTTCCAGAGAACAATCAAAGGGGAGCTGTTATTTAAAAGTCTCTAAAGGAATTGGCCAAAGCTCTAATTCTTTCAATTCTAAAGAGTTCTGCCTCTTTACTGACAGAGGACAGACTTCTACAGACAAAAGTATAAAATGTAAGAATTGGAACTGTCCTTGTGTAATTATAATTTATTTATTGTGTCTCCTCCTTCCTCCCCCAAAACACTCAAAAATCACAACTACAATAAACCTAAAGCTTGGTCATCTACTTTCTACTGGAGGACCCTCTATGGTCTTCCCTACTATCTTTCTGGGAAAACCATTCAACTTTGAAATAACTCTTTTTTTATGGACATTTGGTGATGTTATTGATGTTATTTTTTTTCCTCCCAAAATCAATCGTTAATCTGCCTCTTTCTAGCTTCCCTCCTTGTGTTTGGTTCTTTGCTTCAGGGTCAAGAAGAACAAGTACATGACAATCCTTCACATCCATGAAGGCAGCAGCTGTGTTCCCCCTCCGTGTTCTTTTCCTGAAGTAAAACATAAATTTGCACAAGTATACAAGAAATAATTATATCTGGCACACGGTAGTGAAGTCTCTGGTTCACAAGTAGATGTGGGCCTTGTCTGAGATAATGCGGAGAATTTCAGCATGCCATAGAATGAGAAAAATGGTCTGCATTAAATCCCCATCAGGAAGGGGAGGATTTTACTAGAGGAGTAATGGGAATGATAATACAAGAATAAGGATAAGTTTATAGCTGGTGAAATCACAGACTTAAAGTTATAAAGGTTCTCAAGAAACACCTTGTCTAGCTCCATCATTTTACAAATGAGGCAACTGACTTCTAGAGAGATGAAGAAACAGGATAAAGGTCCTATAGAGAGCAAGTGTCACAATCCACATCCTGTGATATCAAACCTGATCTTCTTTGGGCCACATGCTTTTAATATTCTAGGATTAATAGAACACTTTCAAAGTCATTATGCCAGATGAATGAATGAACCAATAAATAAAATAATCATGTATGTTCCAGTTATTGGGCTAAGTGCTAGGGATATATATTCAAAAATAAATATTCTACTTGATATCATGGGTCTTATATTATAATATGGTAAAACAAAACAAAACAAAACAAAACAAAACAAAACAAAACAAACATTGGATAATGTTAACTAAGAAGGAAAATTGCTAAAAGTTACTGGAGACAGTGAATGGGGCCATAGTGGAGTTAAATTGACATACTCCATTCTGGAATAATGCCAGAGCTGATTTGATTATGTTTTTTGTTGTTTTTGTTTTGTTTTTTGATG